>NC_080488.1:8661250-8961875 GCF_030265055.1 Doryrhamphus excisus | reverse complement strand
TCATGCCAGCCCAGACAGGAGCCCCCAGAGTTTCATCATTTTAAACTATTGCTCACATCGCCGAAGAAAAAAAAAAAAAAAAACGAAACCTTCATCTGTCCAGTAATGACAGCGAGATGCCTTGAAGACCTGCCTAAGTGTACTTATAAAACACACACTACCTGAAGCTCTATAAGATATACGATCTTATTTTGGATAAATCTCACTTAATGGTTCTGATGCAACCCTTTCCTATGTTGTTTGTCTCTACAGACTGGTAACATCCTGATAAATAGCTTCTACATTCAATTTCATGCCTTAAGTGCATAATTAACCCCTGGATTATATTCGGTGTCATGCTAAAGCAGGCTCTTCGTGCTTACTGTCAGCATGCAGGTTAATCAGGTCACCTCCTATCATGTGCCATAGCAGCAGAAGCCCAAAGGTCTTGTCGTAATTGTACACCAGAGAATGTTTCTATAACCCTCATTTCATATACGGGGCCATACTGCCGGTATAGTTATTATTATATATTTCCTTCTTGGGATTTGACCAAAAAAAGAATCTGATGATCTAGAACAGGGGTGGGCAAACTACGGCCCGGGGGCCACATCCGGCCCGCCAAGTGTTTGAATACGGCCCGCCCAATCTTTCAAAAGTATTTAATTTAAACTCAACATACAACCTGGCATCATGTGTGTTGAACATCGAAGTGTGTTGCTCTTGTGCTAATTAACGATACTTTGAAAAACACAAGTTTTTAAGCATGCAGGGTCCATTCACTAGTTCTCTGTGAAACTAAAATGAGGCCGAGATGAGAATCTCAGATTCAAGCAAGCTTTTGAGCAGTAAAATGTTCCTCTGGGGCGTCCCCACCGCCGACCCCGAAAAAGAGCAAGCTCCGAAATGTGCTGCTTTGTGGACTGCAATAACGCTAGGACCCGCTGCAGGTACGTGGGAATTAAAACTCATTAAACTCCTAAACTTTGATTAGAAACACACCCACAAATGTTGCTCAGATTAAAAGTCACAGATGTCCGTCATCTCCTGGCGTGAAAGAGGAACGACAAAATAAATGATAAATTTAGCAATGTTGCTTGCCGCAATGTAGCGGCTTTGGCACTTAACGCATTAGAAGTGACTTATTTACTTGCATTTTGTAGTAAACAAGTAAATAAATTACTGCATTTTTAGTGTAAATGTTACAAACGAGATTTCAGTCAACAGTGCCTTCCTGTCATCAAATAAAAAATCAAATAAACTTTATTTGTATAGCACTTTATAGCACTTGTTTGCACGTTTTTGTACAACTTTTAGGAGAACGATCCATGCCGGGAAGCCTATATATATAATGTGATGTTCCACAGGGATCAATACTAGGACCAAAAGTATTTTGTGTGTATGATAGACGGAGAAATTGTTATAATTTTTCATGTGTGTGTAAGAAAAGCTACAAGACTGTTGTTGTTTTTTTGCATGTAAATGGACATATAAATTTTTTTGTGTGTTTACATTTGTACATTTAGGATTATTATTATTTGCAATATTTGCAATGTTCCAACACTTTCCTACTGTAAGTTGCGGTTGGTCAATCTGACCAAAGAGGCATGCAGCACCACACATTGTCCGCATGTCAGTGCCTAGCGAGCCACTTTACCTCAAAAGAAAGTAAAATATTTAATGGTTGACCAGAGAGGAGAGTGACAGGGGCCTAATGCATTTCATGGTCCTTTTGGCTCGCATGAGTACATCCATTCACAACACCACAAGCTTTGTTTTGTTTCTTTTTTTTTTATTTTTTTTATCAGAATGATATTTTGCACAGTGTGTGTGTGACATTTATTCCCAGACAAAGACCAACTCCTCTAACGACACAACCACACACACAAAGAATATAAAAGAACAGAAATAACGCTGATAAAAAAAAAAACACTAATAATTGCACCGGGAAACATTTGACAAAACATTTAGCAAGGTTTTTTTTGCAATTATTTCAACAGAGGTTTGTTTTCCAACCCAATCTCAACCCCCCAGCCACTCCTCCAACCCACGCTTCAAGCTGTTACTCCAGGTGATAGATACTATTTACATGGCAGAGGAAGTGCTATGAATGCTGTGAGCAAGGCACCTGGGTGCTGGCAGGCAAAGACAAAGTGCCTTGAGATGGAAATGTAACAGCACAATCTATCTGGGTTATTAGAGTTCCCCTCCGGATCCTTTTCAACATAAGACTGCCCATTATGTAGGCCAAAGAGAAACAAAAAAAAAAAAAAAGTGTTCTCGCGGTAGATGAATTTACTCGGTATCCCTCACTTTTAATCTGAGAGGATAATGAGATAAGGTGCAAGGTTGAGTGGCAAGGCTAGAAGTGACAAGTGAATACATCGGCGTGCTTTTGTGTGCTGATAGACAACAAGCGTGGAAAAACACGACGGAAGTCATTATCGCTCAACACTCAGTTTGATAAAACAAGCAACACGTGAATTGAAATTACAATTTTTGAGGGAAAAAGCGAAGGAGGCAAGTGAGGGTTTTGAACGCAAAAGGCAAGGACCCAATCTGTTCTGTGATGCTGGTTGACTTTCAAATTATTCTCAGTTTTTCATAACAGAAAATCATTTGAAGTGAGGGATTTTATTTATTCCTGTAAAACCTGCATCAACTAGGAATACAGCTTTCTAAGTATAAAGAGAAGTGCTGAAATAAAGTAAAAAAAACACTGACTTTTTAAAAGACCATACATGATCTGATTAAGGTGTTTACATGTGTGTTCAGAAAACCAGTTTCATGCCAATTCACTGCATGTAATCATACTACTGGGTGAGGTCAGCACCTAGGAGACCAGGGTTCAATTCTCGGCCATCTTTGTGTGGAGTTTGCATGTTCTCCCCGTGCATGCGTGGGTTTTCTCCGGGTACTCCGGTTTCCTCCCACATTCCAAAAACATGCTAGGTTAATTAGCGACTCCAAATTGTCCATAGGTATGAATGTGAGTGTGAATGGTTGTTTGTCTATATGTGCCCTGTGATTGGCTGGCGACAAGACAGCTGGGATAGGCTCCAGTAGGACAAGCGGCATAGAAAATTCACGAGTGAATGATTTTTGTTTCTGATATTATGACCAAAAATTAATGCATTATTTTTTGTCATATTACATTATTCTCATAAAATTGTATTTTTCTTGCCACAATACACTTTTTATGTTTTTCATTCCAAAAACATGCTAGGTTAATTAGCGACTCCAAATTGTCCATAGGTATGAATGTGAGTGTGAATGGTTGTTTGTCTATATGTGACCTGTGATTGGCTGGCTGGCGACCAGTCTTGCCCGAAGACAGCTGGGATAGGCTCCAGCACGCCCACGACCCTCATGAGGATAAGCGGTAGAACCTGCATCAACAAGGAATACAGCTTTCTTTTACAGCTTTCCGGGTACTCCGGTTTCCTCCCACATTCCAAAAACATGCTAGGTTAATTAGCGACTCCAAATTGTCCATAGGTATGAATGTGAGTGTGAATGGTTGTTTGTCTATATGTGCCCTGTGATTGGCTGGCCGGCGACCAGTCCAGGGTGTACCCCGCCTCTCGACCGAAGTCAGCTGGGATAGGCTCCAGCACCCCCGCGACCCTCATGAGGATAAGCGGTAGAAAATGAATGAATGAATATTCCCCATAGTAACTGTAGTTGCTCTGTGTGTGTGTTTACTTGTTAAGTCATTATTATTATTATTTTTACATGATTGACACCCTCATTGTGAGTTCAGTGTTGGCTGTTGTTTGCCTAGTGAGAGGGTCTCTTCCTTTTTAAAGCAACCTGGTGTGTCTCTTGTGGGACTTTTCCACAACATATATAACACAGTGGAACGTTGGTGAGCATCATTAATTGGTTCTACAAGGTCAGTCTCTAACCTAAACCGATTCATTCATTTTCTACCGCTTTTCCTCACGAGGGTCGCGGGGGTGCTGGAGCCTATCCCAGCTGTCTTCGGGCGAGAGGCGGGGTACAACCTGGACTGGTTGCCAGCCAATCACAGGGCACATATAGTCAAACAACCATTCACACTCACATTCATACCTATGGACAATTTGGAGTCGCTAATTAACCTAGCATGTTTTTGGAATGTGGGAGGAAACCGGAGTACCCGGAGAAAACCCACACAAGGAGAACATGCAAACTCCACACAGAGATGGCCGAGGGTGGAATTAAAGGAAGAGAACTATCCCATGTGAAAGTTAGAGATATAATGTACGCTAATCCCAAGCTAGTGTAGAAAAAACAGCACAAAGCTAATGTACACTGATTATGTGCACGTTCCCATGTTAGCCAGATTTGCCCTGCAGCATTTTCCTCTCTCCCTGGCTCCTTCTTGTTTACTTTTGACTATTGACTTAGTGGTTTAAAAATCTCATTAATACCCCCCTCCCTTTCTTTCTTTCTTTCTTTCTTTCTTTCTTTCACCCAGCACTCTCAGGTTTGCACATCGTTGAATATCATTGTTTCAGTGCTGGGCTGCACGGTGGGCAAGTGGTTAGTACGCAGGCCTCACAGCTAGGAGACCAGAGTTCAATTCCACCCTCTGGTTTGCATGTTCTCCCTGTTCATGCGTGGGTTTTCTCCGGGTACTCCAGTTTCCGGCCACATTCCAACAGGAACATTCCAACATTCAATAGGAAGTCAATTGTGCTAAAGATCTTAAAACACGAGTGGGTAGCGAGCAGGCCACACAGCTAGGAGACCCGAGTTTGATTCCACCCTTGGCCATCTCTGTGTGGAGTTTGCATGTTCTTCCCGTGCAAAAACATGCTAGGTTAATTGGTGAAATTCCAAATTGTCCATAGGTATGAATGTGAGTGTGAATGGTTGTTTGTCTATATGTGCCCTGTGATTGGCTGGCCACCAGTCCAGGGTGTACCCCGCCTCTCGCATGAAGACAACTGGGATAGGCTCCAGCACCCCTCGCGACCCTTGAGTGGAAAAGCGGTAGAAAATGAATGAATGAATCTTAAAACACGAGTGGGTAGCGCGCAGGCCGCACAGCTAGGATACCCAAGTTTGATTCCACCCTCGGTCATCTCTGTGTGGAGTTTGCATGTTCTCCTTGGGTTTTCTCCGGGTACTCCGGTTTCCTCCCACATTCCAAAAACATGCTAGGTTAATTGGTGAAATTCCAAATTGTCCATAGGTATGAATGTTTTTTAGTGTGAATGGTTGTTTGTCTATATGTGGCCTGTGATTGGCTGGCGACCAGTCAAAGGGTGTACCCCGCCTCTCGCATGAAGACAGCTGGGATAGGCTCCAGCACCCCTCGCGACCCTTGTGTGGAAAAGCAGTAGAAAATGAATGAATGAATGTTCATTGCTTCATAGAAGAAGAGTCATAACTCAAACTCATCCACACACACACACAAATGCAGAGTTGTACGCATAGTAAAAATATAAAGCGCATTTATCTTAGACGTGTACGTTACCGGATGCATTCTCACCTACAGCAGTCAGACGAGTGATGCAAACTCATTAAAAAGGCCCTTAATTAACACCAGGAAATAAGGTCAACGTCGGAAGGACAAACACATTCTAATAAGTGTGGACGCGCATACATCAGGCTGGCACGTATGACCATGGCTCAATTTTGGAACCTAGCTATTTCTATGCAGATTAAAAGCTCATTCATCAGTTTGACTGCACTCTGCTCTTGATTACATTCTCTCCTCCTCTACTCTATTTGAAATATTTCATTATATTTTCACCCCCGTTGCATTATGGGTTATGTTTTCATTGATCTGCTTTTTCCCATTAATGTTGTGTGAGAAATCCCGGCACAATTTAAAAAAAAAAAAAAAGAAAGCGCCGGAATTTGCTGTGTTTGTGCATGTTTAAAAGCTCTAATGGTATTTGGCAGTAATTTAAATTCAACATTAAAAACTCTAATGCAACATATCCATACGTTTATATTTATGTCAGTTGGTAATTTTTTGTGTTGAAGTTCTGGATCAGAGGAAACTGAGACTTCACCTTCTATTTTAGTCATTAAGATCTTCGAGCAGGGTTCCTAGAAGAATTTTCTTCTGCAGATATTGTGACGGCCAGATGGTATTGTTAAAAATCTCGGAATCTTTCACATTCCACTTCTTACATCGCTGTGTTTTTGAGGAATCCATCTGTCTCCTTGGATATTTTCTCTGTGCCAGGATATTCCAAGCTATGAGAGTTTTGTTTTCTTCCGTGGCGTGGCATTGTCGCTAGGGAAGAGCATTGAACTTTGGTGGTTTAGCGACAATCCGTACCTTAAACCCGACAGCTACTGTATATGGTTCTTGTGATTAGGAGGACCCACTCATGTTTTTACCTTGTATTTCCTTTCCAGTCAACAGGAAGTCAATTGTGCTAAAGATGTTAAAACACGAGTGGGTAGCGCGCAGGCCACATAGCTATTAGACCCGAGTTTGATTCCACCCTCTGGCATCTCCAAATTTGGACGAGTGGTTAGCACGCAGGCCTCACAGCTAGAAGACCCGAGTTCAATTCCACCCTTGGCAAACACCCTCGAGTTTGCATGTTCTCCCCGTGCATGTGTGGGTTTTCTCCGGGTAGTCCGGTTCCCTCCCACATTCCAACAGGAACATTCCAACATTCAACAGGAAGTCAATTGTGCTAAAGATGTTAAAACACGAGTGGGTAACGCGCAGACCACACAGCTTTAGACCCGAGTTTGATTCCACCCTCGGGCATCTCCAAATTCGGACGAGTGGACAAGTGGTTAGCACGCAGGCCTCACAGCTAGAAGACCCAAGTTCAATTCCACCCTTGGCAAACACCCTCGAGTTTGCATGTTCTCCCCGTGCATGTGTGGGTTTTCTCCGGGTACTCCGGTTTCCTCCCACATTCCAAAAAAATGCTAGGTTAATTCCAAATTGTCCATAGGTATGAATGTGAGTGTGAATGGTTGTTTGACTATATGTGCCCTGTGATTGGCTTGGCGACCAGTCCAGGGTGTATATTCATGCTGTTGTGAATAATTAATACTGTTTAGTGGCTGAATATCCCTGAATGAAGAAACATTTTCAAGTGAAAAAGTAATTAAGACACAAAGACAAATCCAAGCATTAAGAAGACTCATTAGAATTGTGACTGTAGTACTGTACATAGTCACCAGGTGTCAGTAATATTCTCCAAATAATATTCATTCATTCATTTTCTACCGCTTTTCCTCACAAGGGTCGCGGGGGGTGCTGGAGCCTATCCCAGCTGTCTTCGGGCGTAAGGCGGGGTACACCCTGGACTGGTCGCCAGCCAATCACAGGGCACATATAGACAAACAACCATTCACACTCACATTCATACCTATGGACAATTTGGAGTCGCTAATTAACCCAGCATGTTTTTGGAATGTGGGAGGAAACTGGAGTACCCGGAGAAAACCCACGCATGCACGGGGAGAACATGCAAACTCCACACAGAAATAGCCGAGGTTGGAATTGAACCCTGGTCTCCTAGCTGTGAGGTGTGCGCGCTAACCACTCGAACACCGTGCCGCCCCAAATAATATAATTATCATAATCATAACAACAGGGCTGCATGGTGGGCGTGTGGTTAGCACGCAGACGTCGCAGCTAGGAGACCAGGGTTCAATTCCACCCTCGGCCATCTCTGTGTGGAGTTTAATTTGCGACTCCAAATTATGAGTGTGAATGGTTGTTTGTCTATATGTGCACTGTGATTGGCTGGCAACCATTTAAAGGGTGTACCCCGCCTCTTGCCCGAAGACAGCTGGGATAGGCTCCAGCATCCCTCGCGAGGATAAGCGATAAGAAAATGAATGAATGTTAAAAATCCATTGTGATACGAACACTTTGTAGAGCAGAGCGGCCAAAAGAAAAGTTGTGTCAAGATGGATAAGGCCCACGGACCATCTATTGAGTACCGCCGTGCCAGATAGTTGTCACTGACTCATCATCACAGTAATGATGCATAATACGGTATTTGTTATTGTCGTTATAATCTAAGATTGGCCAGATGTTTCTTTGTTTGCACCTGTCTTTCAGTCAGTGTTCATGCAATCATTGGACAGTCTACTTGTCACTCATCAAGCACTCAAAGTGTGTATACTTGTCAAGTACATAACATTTTCAGCGAGATCCTCCTTTTTTATATGTACAAGTACGTACGCCGAAAAGTACTTATTCAATCACCCTGCAAGTGGCTACCATCACCCCATTGCTGTGATTCGCTCAGGTCAATGGACCCCGACTGACCTTGATCATGGTAATCTGTCCCGGTGCAGCTGCTGGATGGACAGATAGAAAGAAAGACTGGAGTCATTTGTCAGGTGATGACAAAGAGGGTCACAGAGGACCCCTCCGCAATGTCATCGTGTCAGAAGAGCTGACAGAAACATCCTCAAATAGACTCAAGACCTTGTAGTGCCGCCGCAGACGCTGTATTTTAAAGATAATCTAGGCAGACATAATGCATAGACTAACAAAGATAGCTCGTTTGTATTTCCTGTATAGTCCTCTATGCCAGTGTTTTTCAACCTTTTTTTACATTGGAAAACATCACTAAGTCTATAGGAGGAACAAGGCAGGTGTTGCGATATTACATTGCTCTGCCAGTCTTTACACCACGGACACTCGACAGTAGCCATGTTTACATGAGGAGTTTTTCTCTTTCCGAATGACTTTTCCGGAAACAATGGTATACATGGAAAGGAATATTCCAATCTCTTGTCTACATGCGTCGCTATAATCAACCGGAATAGTCAACAGGGCATGCCCAGTAAAACGTAAACACCAACATCACGTGATACCGACTTCACTTAATTATTTATTATTTTTTTCTCCTTTTTTTTTCTTTTTTCCTCGTTGTTCTTGTAAAATTATGACTTCTATCTTTAGTTTTTTTCTTGATATTTTGACTTTATTCTTGTAAAAATATTGCATATTTTTCCATTATTGCTGTTGTTTTTTAAATATTTTTATGTTGAATTTAAAATGAAAGCAAAAAGCCAGTGTGTTTAATATATACAATGTTTAGCTTTAGCATAGATTGGGCTAACGTGGATGTTCAACAGCAAGAAGCTAACAAATGTGAGCTAATGGAAACTAGCATCAACGCTAGGGATGTCCGATAATTATCAGTACCAACATCATGTGTTATCATGTTACGACATGTGTTATTATGAAAAACAATACTTTCAAAATACTTTATACAACACATATATGTGTTCATTCCTTTTTTTTTTTTTTTGTTTTGGAATAATTCCGTATTGCCAGTTTTTCGTTTGTCCAGTCTTGAAATTTAGTTTGGATCAAAAACAAACTTTCCGTAGCAGTCCAGTGCCGATTGCTGGCCTCCATTTTTAATTCCAATTTATTTGCCATATTAAAAAAAAATGCTAGCGACAGAACTTTGTCCAGTCAGTGTTTAAGAGTCCCTACCCTCTTTCAAAGAGTTAGTATTGACCCTTTCTCTGATGCATATGGGACATAAAACCCTTTGTGAAGAAATTAATGTGGTCCCAAAAGCCCCAACAAATCAAATCATGACAACTGCAGGGATTGGTACTTAAAGACAGAAAACGAACGTCATACCAACAGTAAAACACTGTGGTGGTAGTATGATGGTCTGGGGCTGTTTTGCTGATTCAGGACCAAAAAAATCCTGAAGGAGAATGTCAAGATGAAACCTACTTAGGTTCTGAAGCAATACAATGATCCAAAACACACCAGTAAGTCCACGTCTGAATGGCTGAACAAAAACACAATGCAGACTTTGGAGTGGTCTAGTCAAAGTCCTGACCTAAATCCTACTGAGAGGCTTTAGCATGAACTTAAAAAAGTGCTTTGTGTTGGAAAAACTGGCATAAAAAAAACAATACTGCAAAGATAAGTGGGCCAAAATTCCAGTAAATCCAGTAAAACACTGTGGTGGTAGTATGATGGTCTGGGGCTGTTTTGCTGATTAAGGACCAAAAAATCCTGAAGGAGAATGTCAAACTGAAACCAACTTGGAATACAATGATCCAAAACACACCAGTAAGTCCACGTCTGATTGGCTGAAGAAAAACACAATGCAGACTTTGGAGTGGTCTAGTCAAAGTCCTGACCTAAATCCTACTGAGAGGCTTTAGCACCAAAAAAAAAACAATACTGCAAAAATAAGTGGGCCAAAATTTGTCATTGCAAGTCATCGCAAAAATTTTAATAATAAATCTGATAATATGAAACATTTATTTAAGTTAACAAACATGCAAAAAAAAAGTACTGCATCTAAATAAATTGCATAGGGGAATTTAACGAACTAGCTACTGCATATAGTGCTGTCAAATTCTAGGAGTTTCCTGGAGGACACACCAGTAAATGGGAGAAAGCCGTGTGATGACCTTGAAATCTGGGAATCACCTGACTTTTCATGGTTATGTACAGCTCAGTCATTCGCATTCATCAACAACTCTTCCTCGTAAATCGCAGATGTGAATTGGATAATTTTCCACTGTGGTACACCACGCCGCTCCCCAAAGTGCCGTCAAGGGAAGACCATAAAATTGTTTCGTTCATTCATCATCAAAAAGGGGGATGTTCCATGTTCTGATGCATTTACATCCGTCAAGTGATTTCCAATCACGCTCTGTTCGAATTATGTTTTATTCACCTGGAGATCAAACTGATTGGATATTCGCACTCAGGATATTTTATAAGCAGTAAACCGACTACAGTGACTTAATTATACATACAAGAAGCGAGAAGGAAAGAATAAAGTGTTTTTCTGGGTAGGTATTGGTAGAATTCCGAGCTGACAATAAATGGGTTTTCACTTATGGAGCTTTTCTACAGTCAAGGTAAAGCACTCTCTTCATTTGCTTACCTGATTATGCAGCACCAGGACCTACTGGGAGTTCAGTATCTTGCTCAAGGATACTTTGACTTGGTCACTGTATCACTTGAGTCAGGTTGTGTATTTTGCCTAAAAGAATTACATTCAAAACACATTCAAATTTAAAGGAGAAGTGCATTTTTTTCCACAATCTTTATGTAAAACATGAACACATAAGTTGATGTTTCACATAAGGATTGTAAATGAAGTGCAGTTCCCCTTTAAGAATAGAATTTACTATTTATTTTTTTTGCTGATGTTAGCAATGTGATCTTTTTCCATTTCACTGCCTGAGAACTTCATATAATATAACTTCATATTTCCCATACTTGCATGATATATTTATAATGTTTTTTTCCCTAAAGATAGGATATTATATACATATATTCAACCACGGGCTACTACATGATGACAGGAAGGTGGAAGAGGAGTCGACTCAGAGCGGCTTTATTGCTTTAGACCAGGGGTCTCAAACATGCGGCCCGCGGGCCAAATGTGGCACGCAGAACACTAGTTTGAGGCCCTCGCCTTGATATCATGTACCCAGAAAAAATGATTATGTTTGATTAATGTTCATGTTAAAGGTTAAATAACTGTTAATAGTTATCCTCCCTATCCGTGTGGAAGTGGTAATTTTTTGGCTATTTAAGTTGAAAGGAAATAACTTGAAGGCTACCGTTTAGGTCGCTAACTCTCTAGTTTGCGAGTTAGCATGTGTCTCAAGACCCTGCAGTTGCGCAATATGTTGTAAATAAAAAGAGTATAAATGTGTTTTGTCATGTCTACAGGGCTCTAATAATGCTTTGTTCATTTTAATCTGAAAAAAATAATTTGTCTACCCACCAACTATATGTGGTTTATTAAGTTTTTATTATTTACCGTTTTATTATTATTATTATATTTATTTATTACTGATTGATTTTCTTTATTCTTGATTTGTTTATTTATTTTTCATCTTATTTTGTGCAGAAAAATAAAAAATAAGATATTTGAGAACAGTGGAATGTTTTATCAGAGCTTTTCTTGTAGAAAATCGGAACCAAAGCACTGAAAAAGTTGGTAAATTTTTCTGTTTTTAATAAATGCATTTTTTGAGACCCCTGCTTTAGACATATTCTCCTCTAATTCATACACACAAGTCTTACACTCGTGATGTGAAGCAGGTAAATTGTGTTTTTCAGTGCATAAATTCTACAACCTTTGGCAGGGCTTCAGGCATCTGGGAAAATGTGGAATCCTGCAAAGAACAAAGGAGCCAGCGTATGCCCAACATGCCTGGAATCTGAAGGTCAGAAGCATTGCCCTCTAGCAGGGAGGTGCTGTGAGGAATGGCAATGTCTGCCGGAGAGTCTTCTTCACCTCCTTGAATCTGTCAATTTGCTGGTGAGAATTAATCTCTCTCTGGTTAAATATAAGGATTGTAAATCACAGAATGATCCTGCACCATTGGGGGGGGGGGGGGGGGGGGTGTTCATCTGTCATGTGGAGGCCTTGGCTAATGGCCCTTTGTAAGGAGTGTATGGGCTCGGGCAGCACACGAGCCACCTACTGGCACACCTAATCATTTGCTTCTCTTGAAGACTCTTGAAGTGAATGTATACTGTCAGGGTTTTCATACAGCGAGTCGTGGACTCCTATAGAGCAGCTACACACATTAACCAGCACACAAAGCTTTATAGTTCTTCCAGAATCTGCACCTATTCAGCTGTATTTCTTTGGATTTTGTGGTTCCCGCAAAAATTGTCTGTGTGAATTGTTTCCACACACAGCCCGCCTCCAGACACGCCCACTGCGCTGTGGTTGGTCACACTCGCCGGCGATGTATCTTTTTAAAAAGTCGGCTTTTAACATACAGCCGTATGCGTTGGATTCCGAATACGATCCGGAAGTATAGACTGGAAAGAGGTTACTATAAGACGTCTCTCGATGGGAAGTAGCTTTAGCATTTTAGCTAAAGTTAAAAAAAAGTATAAAAAAAAACAAAAACAAAACAGTCCAGTGTGAAATGCAGTTCATTCAGTCATTTTCTACCACTTATCCTCACGAGGGTTGCGTGGGGTGCTGGAGCCTATCCCAGCTGTCTTCGGGCAACAGGCGGGTTACACACTGGACCGGTCGCCAGCCAATCACAGGGCACATATAGACAAACAACCATTCACACTCACATTCATACCTATGGACAATTTGGAGTCGCTAATTAACCTAGCATGTTTTTGGAATGTGGGAGGAAACCGGAGTACCTGGAGAAAAACCACGCATGCACGGGGAGAACATGCAAACTCCACACAGAGATGGCAGAGGGTGGAATTGAACCCTGGTCTCCTAGCTGGGAGGTCTGCACGCTAACCACTCGACCGCCGTGCCGCCCTCAATCATCAACATTCATTCATTCATTCATTTTCTACCGCTTTTTCCTCACAAGGGTCCCAGGGGGTGCTGGAGCCTATCCCAGCTGTCTTCGAGCAACAGGCTGGGTACACACTGGACTGGTCGCCAGCCAATCACAGGGCACATATAGACAAACAACCATTCACACTCACATTCATACCTATGGACAATTTGGAGTCGCTAATTAACCTAGCATGTTTTTGGAATGTGGGAAGAAACTGGAGTACCTGGAGAAAAACCATGCATGCACGGGGAGATGCACAGGGATGGCCGAGGGTGGAATTGAACTCAGGTCTTCTAGCTGTGAGACCTGCGTGCTAACCACTCGTTTACTGTGAAATGCCGTTGAAATGCATTAAATGCATTACTTTTGGAACTCCCGTACGAGGAATTGCTAGCAAGTAAACAGAGGAGCAGAACTTGAACAAGCAGAACAAGAAAGCATTGCTGGCTTACAGCCGCGCCCATATAAGGAAGTCTGCCCCTCTGTGACATCACAAAGGGGCACTTTTACCACACCTATTGAGCCATCCCAAATTTTTTTAGGGCTCACTTCCTAATCCACAAACCTCATTATCTAAAACTTGGGCATCGTTTAACACGAGAATAATTACTGTGTGAGTTATGTATTGCTTGTTGTTTTATTAGTCGTGCAAATCTTATAAATGTGTAAGATTTTTGGGTCTGCCGTCTGAAGTAGTGTGACAATGCATTTGTCCTAAGCACTGACCGCCGTCGTTCATGTGAAGCACATCCGCTTAACATGACAATGGTTATTTCTGGCATTTTTGACAGAGGATCACTTTGAACTATTGCAAGCGGTAATGGGACAAGAAGGGGCAGCCACAACGAGCTGCTGGATGAGAAGCTGTGGGCGACAGGCTGCCACTTCAACTTCTCACACATGCAGCACACTCTTTTCACTGAACAATTGAGTTGTAGACGCCACCATGTGCCAAATAAGGTCTGATCACGGGTATCATGGCTCCTAACTAAAACGTCATGACGATAATATGAAGTATTTCCCAACGGCCTGCGACTTTGGTTTATGCATCCCATGACTGCAAGATTTTGAATAAAAATAAAATAAAATAAAAATAATAGAAATAAAATAAATTAATAAAAATTAAATAAAAGGCAAATAAAGTAAAGTGTAACAAAAGGTGTTTATGCATCCCATGATTGCAAGATTTTCAATAAAAATAAAATAAAAAAATAAATAAAAATTAAATAAATTAATAAAAATTAAATAAAAAGCAAATAAAGTAAAGTGTAACAAACAGTGTTTTTATTTTCGAAAAGTACACATAATGCCATTGTTTTTTGTTTCTTTTTCATTTGCTGCAATAAATTGCACTGGTGGTCTGATCACGGGTATCATGTCTCCTAACTAAAACAACATGACGATAATATAAAGTATTTCCCAACGGCCTGCGACTTTGGTTTATGCATCCCATGACTGCAAGATTTTGAATAAAAATAAAATAAAAAATAATAAAAATTAAATAAATTAATAAAAATAAATTTTTCCGTGAGATGACGTATGTGGCTAGAAATTGAACAGAAACCAAATTATTGGTCAGGCAAAATGATCTGACAAATTTGTAGGTTAAATAAAAGGCAAATAAAGTAAAGAAACAAAAAAAAATTTAATAAATTAAATAAAATAATACAAAATAATGAAAATTAAATAAAAGGCAAATAAAGTAAAGTGTAAAAATAGGTGTTTTTATTTTTGAAAAGTACATATAATGCCATGATTTTTTGGTTCTTTTTCATTTGCTGCCATAAATTGCACGTGCATAAATTGCACGTTCCGTTTGCACTTCAATCTTGGTAAATATGATACCCGAACCAGCTGGAAACAACATTTTCTTATGGGTTACCAACTTCAGAGCTACTGGATCTGAATTGAAACAAAAATCTGCAATGCCAGAACTGATTACATTTTTAAAACATAATGAAACAGAATGGCATTATATGTACGATTCGAAAATAAAAACACCTATTGTTACACTTTACTTTATTTGCCTTTTATTTAATTTTCATTAATTTTTATTAATTTATTTAATTTATTTTTAATTTATTTTTAATTTATTTTTAATTTATTTTTAATTTAATTTATTTATTTAATTTATTTTTTTGTTTCTTTACTTTATTTGCGTTTTATTTAACCAACAGATTTGTCAGATCATTTTGCCTGACCATGTATATAGCAATAAAAATGACATTTCGTAAAAGTCCAAGTCCATATTTTCTGCTCAAAAGACCTTTCAACAAAGCGGACAAGGTTAGCGTTGACTGTAAAATGTGACTATTATGACGACAGTCGTAAGTAGCCAGCCCAGCACCTTTTCCAAACGTTCTAATCCACTTATTCCTTATGAGCGTGGCAGCAGTGGACACGGCAATCTAATCACAAAACATAAACTCGTTACGCTTTGCGAGGTGACAAATGTAAATCTTTACAAATGTAAAAAGTGGCGGCACAAACAAAAGAAAATCACGACTCTCATGCAATTTTCAGACATAGCGAGGAACTCGAGGTACACGCGCGGATGGAGATGATGCATCGCTACATCTTTCGCTTGTGAGAGGCAGAGAAGTATTATCGCATTAACACTTGATTTCCATTTTCTGTGAATAATTTGGTTTCTGTTCAATTTCCAGCCACATACGTCATCTCACGGAAAAACTCTATAAAACAAGTGAAGCTGCTTCTGGCTAAATTAGGATTTAATAGTGAAATGGAGTGTGAAGCTTGCTTGAAATATGTCCTCTACAATTATTCCTAGCAGCACTCCACTGTAACATCCACGCTGACAAACAGCTTTTTGTCTTCATTATTATCAATAACATAAAAGCTCGCTAAAATATATTTTTTTCATTTTCTGCAATATTCATTCAAATATTCTGTGTTGTTCATCACAAACTATTATTATGGTTGACAACACAGAGGTACGTTTTAATTCCAGGAAAAACAGGTCACGGGTGGGAGATTATAGCACCTTTCCCACTGACAGGGCTTTCACACAGATCAAAACTTAATGGCGTTATAATTAAAAGTGACGCTTCCCCTCCTGCCTGTTAAGCTTTTGGGGGTGGGGCGTGAATAAAACGGAAGGCTGACATTTTCCAGAGTACTTCTGATTGATCTCATGTGTCCTACTGCGAGAACCTGATGAGGAAGGCTAACTAGTCTCATCTTTGAACCTATTGACATCAATGGGCTTTACATTTCAGCAATGACAGAAGGGGGGGGGGGGGATACAATTAAATTAAGTGCACCACTAGTACGATATGTAGTGGATATATATACGCAGACCTTTAAAATGCAAACGTAAGGAAACGCTCACAGAAGACCTTGAAAAGCGGCGCAAGGCTGAAATGCACTTCCATTAAAAATGGAAGAAACAAAACTATGAATACCAATATTACTTTTATACACGCTATTAAATGAGCTCCAGTGAAGTACAGTCGTCCCTTGCCACTTTGTGTGAAGAATTATTATTATATTATAATAATTATTTAATTATTATTTCATTATTTAATAATAATAATAATTATTATTATTTCATTATTTAATAATAATAATAATAATGGAAAGCAGGAAGTGAACAAATGTAACAGTTACTGATTGTAAAAGTACCAGATGGAGGGGTAGGATTTAATAAGCTTTGCTTCTTCTAATAATAATAATTATTATTATTATTTCATTATTTAATAATAATAATAATTATTATTTCATTATTTAATAATAATAATGATTATTATTTCATTATTTAAGAATAATGATTATTATTAATTATTATTATTTCATTATTTAATAATAATTATTATTGTTTCATTATTTAATAATAATAATTATTATTGTTTCATTATTTAATAATAATAATTATTATTATTTCATTATTTAATAATAATAATTATTATTATTATTTCTCATTATTTAATAATAATAATAATGGAAAGCAGGAAGTGAACAAATGTAACAGTTACTGATTGTAAAAGTACCAGATGGAGGGGTAGGATTTAATAAGCTTTGCTTCTTCTAATAATAATAATAATTATTATTATTTCATTATTTAATAATAATAATTATTATTATTTCATTATTTAATAATAATAATAATAATGATTATTATTTCATTATTTAAGAATAATGATTATTATTAATTATTATTATTTCATTATTTAATAATTATTATTATTATTTCATTATTTAATATTAATAATTATTATTGTTTCATTATTTAATAATAATAATAATTAATATTTCATTATTTAATAATAATTATTATTATTATTTCTCATTATTTAATAATAATAATAATGGAAAGCAGGAAGTGAACAAATGTAACAGTTACTGATTGTAAAAGTACCAGATGGAGGGGTAGGATTTAATAAGCTTTGCTTCTTCTAATAATAATTATTATTATTATCATTTCATTATTTAATAATAACAATTATTATTATTTCATTATTTAATAATAATAATTTCATTATTTAATAATAATAATAATAATGATTATTATTGTTATTATTTAATAATAATTATCATTATTAATTATTATTATTTCATTATTTAATTATTATTATTATTATTCATTATTTAATAATAATTATTATTATTAGAAGAAGAAGCAAAGCTTATTAAATCCTACCCCTCCATCTGGTACTTTTACAATCAGTAACTGTTACATTTGTTCACTTCCTGCTTTCCATAATAAAGTTTAAGGATTTTTTTTTTTTTTATAATGCACCTCATACCAAAGTACGAGGTGATATGACCATCCAATAACATAATGTGTACCATAGTAAGTGTCAATATAGTGATATATATAGCACATCATGACTGGTTCAAGACTCTTCATCCTTGTATTTAGCAAACATCAACTGCTTGTATTGTTTTGTTGTGCATTGTTTGAAATATCAACTCTGAATGTATGTATATACGTACAGTATGTTCACTGTAATAAGAAATTCTATCATATCATATCATTGCGTACCCATACTATTAAAAGCTGGAAACAGCCTACAAGCCCATGAATTGAGTTGAACCAGAGAAAGCAAACTATTCGTGTTAAAGTACCATAAAAAAACATCATTTGATTTTATTCAGCAGTAAACCTTGCCTGACATTTGTGATATGCGTATATATTCTGTATTATTCATCCGCGTCAATTGAAGCAGACAAGTGTTTAGAGAATATTTTGTGCAATAAAAACATATGTGCTGGCACTATAACAGGTACACAAGTGCTCTTTGTGGGTGGATGAAAAAAAAAATAAAAATACCAGACGCAAGCCAAAAGGACTGTCATGCCAAGATTAAAACGTTATATTAAATGGTACTTTTACAGAACAACAATGCAATATCTAAAAAAAATATATATATATATTTTGTGTCTGTATGCTGGCCACCATACAGACACATAAGGAGATCGGTTCTGGTATGAAACCGCTATTATTGACACAGTACTATGAAGCATAAGGTTCTCAATAAATAAACAGTACTGTTCAGAAGTCCAAGGTCATCTTACACACTGCACATCACATTTAGCAAGTCAAGTGACCTTCTCAACCCACACAAGACGCTTCCATCTTCAAGATAAGTAGTATACTGCCAATGTATTTACACTGCCTATTAAGAAAAATATGATTTTTTAATAATTATTTTTTTAAATAATGTTCCAACAGTAGGAATATGGGTCCACTGAAGCTATTTATGAGCACGAAATATGAGAAAAATCTATTATCTCCTAAAGTATTTCCTCCTCTTTGGGTTTTTATGACACCATGAACAAAAACAGGCTTTGCTACACATCTTAAAATAAATACAACAATTCTTCAGTCATTCCAAGTCATGCATTTGGAGTCTAACTTTATTTTCAGATGCCATCATATATTTTAGTCAAGCTGTGGATGCGATGAGCTCCGCTCCAGCTGTGTCTACCGGAGTCAGCGTGAGTGGCATTTTATGGCAAGCTGGACTGGATCAGGATCAGGACCCGGGTCAACTTGGGATGTAGTTTTATCATTTAGTTTTACTCCAGTGAAGACGATAACTTGCATAACAGCCTGTTCCAACGTGACTAGAATGCTCACTTACAGTATATTTGTGTTGTGTTGTGCCCCCCCCCCCCCCCACCCCACCCCACCCCCACCCCCACTCGATAATGTCAAGTAAATATTTTGGATCTGATGTTACGGCGTTGCTAAAAGCACTTTAAAAAACTGCCTACATTGCAGCATCAAGGCCAGATTTCTGGCAACCACATTTTGAATACGCAATTGTGCAAGGTCAAAACTAAGTATAAATTATACAATATGTGAAACGTACAGTAAACTTTGCTAGTTTTCATTCAAAACTGAGGCTTGTGTCTTACCTGGCTATTCCAGATGTGGGTGGCCTGCGGAGTAGTCCAGGATGGACCCTGTATCTTGCTCAAAGTCAGCTGGAATTAGCTGGAATCACCTCATCTGTGACCTTGAAAAGGATAAGTCAACAATGACTTATGAAACAAAAATACATTAAATATACAGTGGGCTGCACGGCGAGCGAGCGGTTAGCATGCAGGCCTCACAGCGAGGAGACTCTAGTTCAATTCCGCCCTCGGCCATCTCTGTGTGGAGTTTGCATGTTTTTCCTGTGCATGCGTGGGTTTTCTCACATTCCAAAAACATGCTAGGTTAATTAGCGACTCCAAATTGTCCATAGGTATGAATGTGAGTGTGAATGGTTGTTTGTCTATATGTGCCCTGTGATTGGCTGATGATGATATACTGTGATTATATTGTATCAAATATCGCATTGGGTACAACGGTCGAGTGGTTAGCGCGCAGACCTCACCCGAGTTCAATTCCACCCTCGTTCATCTCTGTGTGGAGTTTGCACCAAAAACACGCTAGGTTAATTAGCGACTCCAAATTATCCATAGGTATGAATGTGAGTGTGAATGGTTGTTTGACTCTATGTGCCCTGTGATTGGCTGGCGACCAGTCCAGTGTGTACCCGAAGACTCTTGCCCGAAGACAGCTGGGATAGGCTCCAGCATCCCCTCACTCCCCCACCCTTGTGAGGATAATGAATGAAGAAAATGGATCCGCCACCCACGTTTGGGTCTCAACCCAGCAGTTGAGAACCATCATTTAAAAACAGTTGCATTAGTTTTGAGCTGCCACTGATTGTGATGAATTACTGATGTCAAAAATATACACTACATATACATTATAGTAATATGATGTGAGAATTATGATGTGAGTGTGAATGGTTGTTTGTCTATATGTGGCCTGTGATTGGCTGGCGACCAGTCCAGGGTGTACCCTGCCTTTCGCCCGAAGACAGCTGGGATAGGCTCCAGCACCCTCCGTGACCCTCGTGAGGAAAAGCGGTAGAAAATGAATGAATGAATGAAATATAAGTTCCTCTTCTATTTAAAATGAATGCCCAGTACTGCAGAGGCAAGCGCCCTATTTCCAACTTGTGCGCTTATTAACCGTTATTTACCCCTGCAGTGTATTAAAATCCCATGCAAAAGCAGGAAAAAAATACTCGGAATGAGGCAGTGAACGTGAATTGCTCATTTCCAGAAAGTCTTCTCTGCTTGGCTAATATGCAACGTCTGTTAGTGTGCATATTTTGTTTTGCAGAAATTAGTTGCAACGCTCGAACGATTCCTTGTTTTAATTAAATGAAACTCCAACTGTGCAAGTCTGCCAAAAATGCCTATTTTCATGGGATTGCGGGCTACTGCAGGAATAAAATTGGATCTAGGTATTGATTTGTCTGGAGGTGTAGAAGACGACTCTCCTGGCTATCCATCTGAGGTGGCTTGTGACCCCCACAATGACAGGGTGAGAGCCTGAAGTGCAGGCAACAAAAGCTGAGCAGCAAGCAGCAAGTAATGAGGTACACACTAGCTGTCTTTGTACTCCCCGAGAAAAAAAAAAAAAAAAACTGCATTTTGTTTTTTAGCCCACGCTTTCACACATACAAGAATGCGCCTGATTTTTTTTTTTTTTTACTTCCTCCTTTCGACGCTTCTCTTAAGAAAACTGCTCTCATATGAAAATAGCACGCCATTGTTTTGTTCCTCCAATAAAAGATGTAACAGCTGCATCTCAGGGAAGGAATTCTAAATGAGCCTTGGCATTGCCCTCCACTGTCAGATCCCACAATGACCCGGACTTCTCCCGCTTCCTGCCCTCCCCCCCTTCTCCCGCCGCCTACATCCCTCCTCTGTCATCCTCTACCTCTATGCATCCCCTCAAGACAAGCCCCTTGTGTTGGACGTGTTGACAAGGCTTTCTCACTCGGATGCAACCGGAGGGAAGCTGATGTGTCCCGGGCCACGCGAAGAGCATCACAGCATGTGATGGCACTTCAGAATGCACATCGGTGCCGCGCGTGTGGGAGGGGAGGTGAACAACAAATGCTTCACTCTTAGGGTACAATTACGAGACAGTATACTATATTATATATATATATATATTTTTCATCCAGACCTGCATAAATGACATAACACATTTTAATATACTGTATGTGTCAGGCCAGCAGTTGGCAACATTCATTTTTAAAAATTGTTTTTGACAGATTGTCCATTTTAACAAACTCAATGTTAACATTACACATTGAAACTGTAACTATGTTGTTTACAATTTCAAGTAAAGCTGATTAATATCCCAAAAAAAGGGAGACACATGCAAAGACAACTTTAAAACGTTGTCAGATATCATGAGAGGTAGCCGGCATCACACGTTTTAAAAATTACAAAATATAGATCGATATTGGCTTCATATCCGTTCCATGCAGCTCCAATGCCGCAACCATCATGAAGGATAAAAATGGTGTCTTTGAGCACATGAAACGCACCCCTACTATGAAATGGACAGTGATAACTAAACAGTGTAGTGGACTCATTATTGAGACTGTATTTTAGGGGTGACTTGTGGCTCTCAGACGAAGGACAGAAAGATTTAAAAAAAAAAATTAAGTGAAAGACAGGTTGCGTCATACATTTTTTCGGTAATTAAATACAAGTGGCACGGCCGATCCAGAGTGCATAAACCAAAAAATAAAACATTCATTCAATTTCTACCGCTGGCCAATCACAAGGCACATATAGACAAACAACCATTCACACTCACATTCATACCTATGGACAATTTGGAGTAGCTAATTAACCTAGCATGTTTTTGGAATGTGGGAGGAAACCGGAGTACCCGTAGAAAACCCACGCATGCACGGGGAGAACATGCAAACTCCACACAGAGATGACCCTGGGTGGAATTGAACCCTAGCTGGTAGCCTAGCTGTGAGATCTGTGCGCTAACCACTCGACCTCCGTGCAGCCTTTCTTAACAAAGTTAATACATTTAATATTTTCGTAGTTAGATAATGAAAAAAAATTTTTTTTAACATTATTAGAGCCCTGTAGACATGAAATAACACCCCTATAATCCCGTTCACACGCCTATTATTCATTTTTTGCATTACATTGTGCACCTCTTATGCTGCAGGGACTTGGGAAGGCCGCTAGCTAGTAAGCTAGCAAGCTAACCAGTTGGCCTCAAATGTATTTTTTCTAAATGAAAGAAGCCAAAACCTACCACTTCCACACGGAATGAGGCAACAATGATATGCGTCATTACTGCAGCCTTGTACTATATATCACTTATTTCAATATAATTGACTGGTAATAGATAGAATATCCTACCATGAAGCAACAATCATTTATTCATACTTATGGATAATTTGGAGTCGCTAATTAACCTAGCATGTTTTTGGAATGTGGGAGGAAACCGGAGTACCCGTAGAAAACCTACGCATGCACGGGGAGGACATGAAAACACCACACAGAGATGGGCGAAGGTGGAATCGAACTTGGGGATCCTAGCTGTGTGGCCTGTGCGCTATCCACTCATCCACCATGCAGCAAAAAAAAAAAAAAAAATAGGCATAATGTAACTATAAAATGCTTAAATTAATACTAATGCACACCTGCACTGTTTTGTGATTTGTTGAAATAAGTCAAAAATAAATTTACTTTTATTAAAATTAATATCAAATCTCATCTCGTGTTGTTCTTGAGTACCCAATCACATGCGTCGTTTCATCTCATGAGTTGGGAGCCTTTTTTTGAAATGTATATTAAGATCCGACTTAAACCAAAACTGGACTTACATGCTTTTTAGGCTCTAAAAACGACATAAATTGACTTAATTTTCTTTGAGTTCCAGCTGTTTTGGGTTGTTCTATATCTTTATTGGCACAAAGCAGCATCAGCTGACATTGTGCAAATCCCAATCCCATGCAGCTGGGTCGTTTCACGAGCACGTGCTAAATAAATGATTGCGTAAAATCTCGATATTGTCAGAATGACAGTAAATCGTGTTTGCGGAGTTTATCGGCATCGGGGTAACACGAGGATATGATTATTGGATGAGTGAACATAGAGCAAAGGGGGGGGAGCAGCAGGAGAGTAGAACAATGAAGTGACAAGGGAAATGGAGGGGGGGGGGGGGTAGACTGTAGGATATTTAGGCCACACTGTTATTTTATTTATTTTAAATGCAATACTCAATAACAGCAATATGGCGTTACTTCTTATGCGGATCAGTCGGCCTCCCTAATGAGCCGGCTTACAAAAGCCTCTGTGGTGTTTTTGAGAGATTTTCCCAACATATTGGGATAAAGGATTGAAACGGCTTAACCTTTCTTCAGCAATCATATGTGATTATGAGCGATTGGCCAACTTGTTCATCACAATTATAGACAAGTTCCAGTATGAAGGCAATTACACAGCAGAGGGTAAAATTACCAGTACCACCCGCTCGCTGACTCATACCACTTCCCAGGAAAATTTAGTGTACCACAAATAGAATCCACATGGCTTATTTCCAACAAGTAAGCTACATGCGTCTACATTAATAATAATAGAAACATCAATAAAATCTCATTCCCTTTAGAAAACTAATTTTATTGGAAACACTCCTCCAACATACCTTTCCCTTGTTCCAACACAGCAGATGGATTTTCTAAAAATTTCTGCAAAGCCAACCCCCCCCCCCCCCCCCACACCCCAACACACACATTTTTGTTTCCTTGACAACACATCTAAACAAGGCATGGTTTCCCAGACAACAGGTCTAAAAGTACCGCAAATCAGTGTGTGTGTGTGTGTGGGGAGAAGAGAAAAAAAAAGGAGAAGATTGTTTTGTGGCATTTCCTTCCATCAGGGTGTTGATTGATCTGTGTACTGCATCCTATGTACTGTATATCAGTGATTTTCAACCACTAGTGTGCCGTGAGGAATTATCCAATATCGCTTTTTTAACATTTATTAATCATCATTTGCAAATATTATGTCAATATCCACGTATATGTGGACCCAAATATTCCAATTGCATTTGGTTTATTTGCTCAAACTGAAAGAATTTAACCTCATTCCGAAAGAATAGTGCCAATCCGAATGAATATATAATGGGATTAACAGGGGTGGAATATTCCTTTTCCCCAATCCGATTGAGGTATCTTGTAGCCGCTCAAACGGAAAGTTGTCAGGTTGTGTTTTTTCTTCTTCTGTACTTTATTGGCGGTTGGCAAGCAGCTTTCGTGTGCATTAGCGCCATCTGTGGAACCGAATCTAAACCCTTCTATACGCCATTCATAAGTCCATAAGTCAAAAGAAAATATATATCTATATATAAAACATGTACCGAGTTGAATTATAAAATATTAGCAAGCTTGAATTTGATCCTTTCCTGGTTAAATTTATCATATCGCATGCTCAGATATGACGTAACACGCAGATCCAGACGTTCTTCAGTTTTAAAAATGGAGGCCAGCAATCGGCACTGGACTGCTACGGAAAGTTTGTTTTTGATCCAAACTAAATTCCAAGACTGGACAAACGAAAAACTGGCAATACGGAATTATTCCAACAAGTGAAAGAACAACTCAGGGAAGTCGGTATCATGTGATGTTGGTGTTTACGTTTTACTGAGCATGCCCCGTTGACTATTCTGGTTCATTATAGCGACGCATGTAGACAAGAGATTGGAATATTCCTTTCCATGTATACCATTGTTTCCGGAAAAGTCATTCGGAAAGAGAAAAACGGAGCAATGTAATATCGGTCCGTGTGGCAACACCTAGCTCGTTCCTCTTATAGACTTAGTGATGTTTTCCAATGTAAAAAAAAACGTGCCGTGGCTCAAAAAAGGTTAAAAAACACTTCTGTATATGACTCATACTGCAGTACCACGGAAGCGGAAAATACTTTTATAATCATGAACCTTTCAATCACTAAAACAACACCTCAGTGTGGTATTGATCGGCTTTTATTCCTTTATATTACTGTACCCATGGACAGGGAACGTTTCTTCATTCCTGCCTGCTTCCTACATTGAATCTGAAAGGATTAAGACTAAGCTAACACTGCGGGGAAAAAGGCAATAAATGACTTGATTGTGAACATTGTTTCCTCCCAATCAAAAGATGACTTCGCCGGCAAGTTGTCAGTTATTGCACTTCCATAAAAAGCACAAGAAACATGGACATATTCCCGTTCTCTGTAGCCTCTTGGGAATTAAAACTACATTTCACAAATGGGATGGTGATCTGACTCAAGGACCCCTGCATCGCAGAAGAAATTGTTTTCTTTGCCGGCAGAAGACATTCTATTGATTTGAGGCATTTAACAAAATAAAAGGCTGTGTTATTTATTGGGGCATAATAACTATATCCCACATACAGGTGGAAGACCTTACACTCCCATTGCACTGATGGAAGACAATCTTCCCTGCAGAGCTATTTTGGTGAGGATGTACTGGAGAGTATTTGGAGCTTGTAAACAGAAGCAGAAGAATACTAAAAAAAAATCCTAAACTGGTAGTACTAGTAATAATAATAGTGACTATGGTACCCACTATGTCATTATATGGTCAAATCACCAAAAATTAAAAAAAAAAAAAAAAACTATATTAAGAAAGCAGGAAGTGAACAAATTTTTCTGATTGTAAAAGTACCAATTAGAGGGGTAGGATTTAATAAGCTTTGCTTCTTCCTACTCCTTTTGGACATGTGGAACTGTGAACTGATTATGTGATGCATTCAATTGTAATCTGATGCATGTTCAAATGAAATAAAACCATTACCATTACATTTACATGTGTGTAATGCCCAATCTGTCACCCCATTCAAAATTAATTATTAAAACCTTAAACTGTATTATGGAAAGCAGGAAGTGAACAAATGTAACAGTTACTGATTGTAAAAGTACCAGATGGAGGGGTAGGATTTAATAAGCTTTGCTTCTTCCTACTCCTTTTGGACATGTGGAACTGTGAACTGATTATGTGATGCATTCAATGCATTCAAGTGGTTAGTGTGCAGGCCACACAGCTAGGAGACCCGAGTTTGATTCCACCCTTTGTATGGAGTTTGCATGTTCTCCCCGTGCATGCGTGGCTTTTCTCCGGGTACTCCGGTTTCCTCCCACATTCCAAAAACATGCTAGGTTAATTAGCGACTCCAAATTATCCATAGGTATGAATGTGAGTGTGAATGGTTGTTTGTCTATATGTGCCCTGTGATTGGCTGGCGACCAGTCCAGGGTGTACACCCGAAGACTCTTGCCCGAAGACAGCTGGGATAGGCTCCAGCACCCCCCCGCGACCCTCGTGAGGAAAAAGCGGTAGAAAATGAATGAATGAATGAATGTAGACCCGAGTTTGATTCCACCCTCAGCCATCTTTGTATGGAGTTTGCATGTTCTCTCCGTGCATGCGTGGGTTTTCTACGGGTACTTCGGTTTCCTCCCACATTCCCAAAAAACATGCTAGGTTAATTAGCGACTCCAAATTATCCATAGGTATGAATGTGAGTGTGAATGGTTGTTTGACTATATGTGCCCTGTGATTGGCTGGCGACCAGTCCAGGGTGTACACCCGAAGACTCTTGCCCGAAGACAGCTGGGATAGGCTCCAGCACCGCCTCACTCCCCCACCCTTGTGAGGATAAGCGGTAAAAAAGGGATCATTTGGGTCTCAACCCACCAGTTGAGAACCATCATTTAAAAACAGTTGTATTAGTTTTGAGCTGCCACTGATTGTGATGAATTACCGATGTCAAAAATATACACTACATATACATTATAGTAATATGATGTGAGAATTATGTGACCACATCTGCCAGCCAGTTTACAGCAACATCTGTGCCGTGTTGTACCGAAGCCAGTTTCTTCATATCAAAACAATTTTTTTGTGTTTTTTTTTTTCCTCCCCACAACCAATTTCCTCTATCCTGTGCCAAGAAAATTAAATCAGGCTTTAATAAACTAAATCTCCTTCCCTTGATGCAAGGATAGACTGATCCTTGCGGCAAAGCTTTGACATTTCTCCGCATCTACAAGGATGCCTCTGAAGGATTACCTCAGTGGGAGGGGGCTGCATTAGCAGGCCCGCGTGGACTCACTCTGTTGAGTCGTGGCAGGAACACCTCGCCAAGGAGCCCTCGGGTGGTCTGCGGAGAGAGAGAGAGGTTGAACGAGTATAAATTGTAGGTGTCAATTCCAAAAAAGGGGGGGGGAAGCTGGTCATCTGTAAAAAGAAAAGATGTACGAGTACATAAGGATGGCTGATTCCCCACTCGTCTGCTAAGATAAGGACACGGAGTGGATGACATTCCACGCGGTGGCCTGTGACTGGAATTTCACCTGCTGTTATTTCCACTTTTCCTCACATTTTCTAAATTTAGCGCTATAAATTTTTGCTCGTAAATATTCCGTCAAGCACATGGAGCCACTGTCGCTAATTGATTTATGCTCCGATTTGCGCGCGCCAAGCCTTGATCTCTCCATGTAAAAGTGTGATTCATCCATCAATCAAGACTAAGATATAAACAACACCCCCCCACACACCCCCACCACCTCCACATCAGGCGTGTTGCAGCACAGTATACGGCGCATCTTGTCCTCAAGGTCACATCAACCTGACAGCTGTGCCAAAGCAAATGTTGAACACCTTTTGATGCAGCTTTTACAAATTTGTTTAATGAGGAATTGATTTTTCCTTCCCTTCCTTCTCTTTACTTGCTCGGGCGAACAAAGCAGGCTGTCCCTCAGGCCTTCTAACAGCAGGCGGTTCAGCTCGGCAGGAGCAACAATCAAGAGGAGTAGCTTGCTCAGCCTGCAAACGGGAAGAATGACTCACAGGCGGGCCATTCGGAAACCCAAGCAAGATGGCCGCAGCCTCTAACTTAGTACCCTAGAGCAGTGATTTTCAACCACTAGTGTGCCTTGAGAAATTGTCAGGTGTCCCGTGAGGAATTATCCAATATCACTTTTTTATAATTAACATTTATTAATCATCATTTGGGGGCGGCACGGCGGTCTAGTGGTTAGCGCGCAGACCTCACAGCTAGGAGACCAGGGTTCAATTCCACCCTCGGGCATCTCTGTGTGGAGTTTGCATGTTCTCCCCGTGCATGCGTGGGTTTTCTCCGGGTACTCCGGTTTCCTCCCACATTCCAAAAACCTTCCCAAGTCCCTGCAGCATAAGAGGTGCACAATGTAATGCAAAAAATGAATAATAGGAGTGTGAACGTGATTATAGGGGTGTTATTTCATGTCTACAGGGCTCTAATAATGTAAAAAAAATTTTTTTCATTATCTAACTACGAAAATATTAAATGTATTAACTTTGTTAAGCAAGGCTGCACGGAGGTCGAGTGGTTAGCGCACAGATCTAACAGCTAGGGTTCAATTCCACCAAGGCGATCTCTGTGTGGAGTTTGCATGTTCTCCCCGTGCATGCGTGGGTTTTCTCCGGGTACTCCGGTTTCCTCCCACATTCCAAAAACATGCTAGGTTAATTGGCGACTCCAAATTGTCCA
Organism: Doryrhamphus excisus; assembly: GCF_030265055.1. Classification (NCBI taxonomy): domain Eukaryota; kingdom Metazoa; phylum Chordata; class Actinopteri; order Syngnathiformes; family Syngnathidae; genus Doryrhamphus; species Doryrhamphus excisus. The sequence continues at coordinate 8,932,740 of NC_080488.1, read as the reverse complement.
TAGGTATGAATGTGAGTGTGAATGGTTGTTTGTCTATATGTGCCCTGTGATTGGCTGGCGACCAGTCCAGGGTGTACCCTGCCTCTCGCCCGAAGACAGCTGGGATAGGCTCCAGCACCCCCCCGCGACCCTCGTGAGGAAAAAGCGGTAGAAAATGAATGAATGAATGAATAATCATCATTTGCAAACAATATACTTCGACCCAAATATTCCAATTGCATTTGGTTTATTTGCTCGAACGGAAAGAATTTAACCTCATTCCGAAAGAATAGTGCCAATCCGAATGAATATATAATGGGATTAACAGGGGTGGAATATTCCTTTTCCCAAATCCGATTGAGGTATCTTGTAGCCGCTCAAACGGAAAGTTGTCAGGGTGCGTTTTTTTCTTCTTCTGTACTTTATTGGCGGTTGGCAAGCAGCTTTCGTGTGCATTAGCGCCATCTGTGGAACCGAATCTAAACCCTTCTATACGCCATTCATAAGTCCATAAGTCAAAAGAAAAATATATATCTATATATAACATGTACCGAGTTGAATTATAAAATATTAGCAAGATTGAATTTGATCCTTTCCTTGTTAAATTTATCATATCGCATGCTCAGATATGACGTAACACGCAGATCCAGACGTTCTTCGGTTTTAAAAATGGAGGCCAGCAATCGGCACTGGACTGCTACGGAAAGTTTGTTTTTGATCCAAACTAAATTTCAAGACTGGACAAACGAAAAACTGGCAATACGGAATTATTCCAACAAGTGAAAGAACAACTCGGGGGAAGTCGGTATCATATGATGTTGGTGTTTACGTTTTACTGGGCATGCCCTATTAACTATTCTGTTTGATTATAGCGAAGCATGTAGACAAGAGATTGGAATATTCCTTTTCCATGTATACCATTGTTTCCGGAAAAGTCATTCGGAAAGAGAAAAACTCGTCATGTAAACATGGCTACTGTCGAGTGTCCGTGGTGTAAAGACCGGCAGAGCAATGTAATATCGCAACACCTGCCTTGTTCCTCCTATAGACTTAGTGATGTTTTCCAATGTAAAAAACATGACGTGACTCAAAAACGGTTGAAAAACACTGCCCTAGAGTGCCTATAAACCCCTACATACGTAGCTAAGATGAAGATCTGCTTCTGTTAGGCTTCAATGGAATAAAGAAGACGGAGAAGTGGATGTATTCCGAAGTGTGAGAAATATCAAAACATCACAGGGTTTACCTACTTTGGGTTTGCCACATTTGATTGTGGACATTTTGGATGGAAAAAATATGAATAAAACATGCGCAAAAGGTCTGAGGTAACATGGCAGGCAACCAAATGGAGGGGTTTGGAACGTCTAAGCAAAACATTTATTCAGGATTAGCGTGGAGAATACAGAATACAGTCGTGAAAGGACGGGGGGGTACTGTGACAGGTAGAAAGGAATGTAACTGATGGATGGCAGGAGTATTGATTGGTTAAACACAGGGATTTATCTGCCATTGACTGAAAAGCATACAAATCACAATTATTATTTCTGTGCTGTAGGCCAACTTGAAAGGATGACATTTAGGCTAAAAAAAAAAAAAAAAAAAAAAAAAAAGTGTTTGGCCTTGTCGCCCTTTAATAATAATTCACCCTCGCATGGTCATGTCTCTCCAAATGGAAATCGCAAACTGGAGAAGAAGCTATTGATCCCACAGTTGGGAGGAAATACTACGTCTTCATGCCAGTTCATATTAATCATTGGAGATGATATGGTGCCGTACGCTACAGGATTTGGAATAATAATAAGGGAATGCTTACTCAAAGTCAGAAAGTGTGTGAAACGACATCATTGAGTTTTCCACCCTGGGATGAATAATTGAATAATTAATCAGTCGACCCTATGACTGGTCATACGTACAAAATTACGTAATTATTATTATTTTTTTTTTTTTAAGAAAAGGCGATCTCCACATGTTAAAACACACAAAAAACATTTTCTCAAGATTAGAATACAAAACACTGTTTTTAGTTTTAGACACTTACACTCTAAAAAGTAATTCAGAGTATCTGTTGACACCACTTGATTTTATACATAAATGTAAAAAAATGTAATTACTTGATTTCGATAAACTTTCTAAGTTGCTAACTTTATTTTTTAAGTTATATTCAAATAATAATGTTTTTTTTCTGGAAAAAAAATATATACAGTAAAGTCTCGTTATATCGATATCGGTTATAACGAATTACTGCTTATTACGATACTATTTTCATTTCCCGGCAAATTTCTAGTCTTTTATGATATAATTAGTTCCGTTAGTACGATACCCGGTTATTATGATAATCCGGTTACTACGATGCCCTTTTCATCTCCCGCCAGCCAATTTGGTCTGCTTATATCGACAGTCCGGTTATATCGATATTTTTTCCGACTCCCGACAATATCGATATAACGAGACTTTACTGTATATATATATAAAGTTACTGCTACTTAAAAAGCTGTGTGCATTGTTATTATAATTAAGTAAACAACAAATTAAACTACTTTGAATAAAATGATTAGGTCAGTTGACTTAACATATTTTTTTTTAGTTATGAACTTAAAAACTTGTCCCATGACAACAATTATTCAGTAAGCATTACTTAAAATTACTTCGTGCAATGCAATATTGTTTATTGGTTCAAAGCAATTTCAAATTAAGTTGTCATAACTAAGAAAGACGAATGGAAACTGTTGCGTTGATTTTTTTTTGTTGAGGCTAAACATTTATTTTTTTGAGTGTATTTCTTTCCCTGACTACCAAAGACGCTTTAATTGAATTTCGGCCAATTAGAAAGCTCTTAAAATAGTGCAACAAATCAAGGGAAATGGGGTATTGACTGTGTGAACTCAAAGTGGCTTAATGATGATTATCACACTTGAACATAAACAACAAAATGAGAGTTTTTCCATGATAGCGATAACAATGCACTGTTGGAATAAAAGAATCATACCTGGTCACAACGGCTGTAAGATTAGTCTACTAGGGGTCTCAAGGACAGTTTACAAAATAATTCAAACAGGAGTAGATACAAAGAATTGCAATGCCATACCGATTTTGCTATTGTGAGATGCAGAAGAATAAAGATTAAAAAAAAAAAAGGAAACTATGCACATTCAATGTAGAAGGTCACTCTAAAAACACAGAGGCTGAGCAATCATTTCATAAAAGGCTTATGTTGTTAACGTTTGCAGAGAGAGTAGAGTCTCAGCTTTTGTGTATTATTCCGTGACCCTCAAGAATGTTTTGTAAAAAAAAATTTAAGCAGTTTTTTGCATAATCATGTAAAAAAGGTACATGCAGAGAAGCTAAAAAAGCATCACAGACTCAATGTTGAAGTGTGCCTTTCTTATGTGTCATTTATGTTATTGCTTTTAGATATTGGCTAATTCTGTGTAGAGTAAAATGGTGATTGGTGCAACAAGAAGTCCAGCTGAGGTGAATGTCTTCAGCGTGACATTGTGCACTCTGACGTCTCTTGTTCTCCCACAGACAGTAAGAATTTATGGAAACGGAGGAGGCACGTTGAGACGGATGAAAGCCGATCATTGTCTTCCCCATGCAGCAATCAGATGGAACCCAACGGGTCGGAATTTCAACCAAATGTAGGCTATAAATCTCCAGGTTTCTGTGGGCTGCTTAATGAAAACTAATAGACAGGCTGGGAAAGGAGCCATCTATCCTGCTGCTTTCACTGCCCACTAACGGGTTACCTTTGTCTTGGTGGGGGCGAGGTGACGCTGAAGGGACTGTGAGCTTTTATACTGTGCAAGGTTACACACCATGTAAATAAACTACAATTGGTGTGTATCACAAGATTTTTCATGCATTTTCAGCAAAGAAAATAAAAAAACAGAATGTGGAAATTTGATTTCTATGCCAATTTATGTGTACTACGTGTTTGTTTGGCTATTTGTGCTCCTTCACCCTAAATCAGGGGTCTCAAACACGCGGCCCGCGGGCCAAATGTGGCCCGCAGGACACTAGTTTGAGGCCCCCGCCTTGATATGAAAGTTTAATGTTAGTGCGGCCCGCGCAAGTTTGATATGGATGCTGTATGGTATCATGTACCCAAAAAAATTTATTACATTTGATTAATGTTCATGGTTCAAGTTTAAATAACTGTTAATAGTTATCCTCCCTATCCGTGTGGAAGTGGTAAGTTTTTGATATGAATGCTGTATGGTAGCATGTACCCAGAAAAAATTATTACGTTTGATTAATGTTCATGTTAAAGGTTAAATAAATGTTAATAGTTATCCTCCCTATCCGTGTGGAAGTGGTAAATTTTTGGCTATTTAAGTTTAAAGGAAATAACTTGAAGGCTACCGTTTAGGTCGCTAGCTCTCTAGTTTGCGAGTTAGCATGTGTCTCAAGACCCTGCAGTTGCGCAATATGTTGTAAATAAAAAGAGTATAAATGTGACTATAGTCGTGTTTTGTCATGTCTACAGGGCTCTAATAATGCTTTGTTCATTTTAATCTGAAAAAAATAATTTGTCTACCCACCAACTATATGTGGTTTCTTAAGTTTTTATTATTTGCCGTTTTATTATTATTATTATATTTATTTATTACTGATTGATTAATTTTCTTTATTCTTGATTTTTTTATATATTTTTCATCTTATTTTGTGCAGAAAAATAAAAAATAAGATATTTGAGAACTTTTGGATTTTTTTATCAGAGCTTTTATTGCAGAAAATCGGAACCAAAGCACTGAAAAAGTTTGTATATTTTTCTGTTTTTAATAAATGTGTTGTTTTTTTCTGGAAAACCAGACCCTAGCTCCAGTGGCCCCCAAGTAAAATTGAGTTTGAGACCCCTGCCCTAAATGATTGTATTTAAGACAGCCATTCTATTGAAAAAAAGGACAAGGATGAGGGCGATTGGTGATCCCGTTCTCCAGAACGGCACCATGGAGATGCTCCCAAATAGAATGTGACTTTGATTTCTCACCTCATTTCACTCTCAGCTGTCAGATAGGTTTCTGCTCAGGCAACATCTCCTTCACAAAAATGCGCAGAAATGTGGAACGGCTCCAAAATGAGGCAGCTGCTGCCCTACATGCCAGCCAGTCTCTGTGACATCATCACCTCTTCTGCTCTCCTGAGATTCAACAACAACAACAACAACAACACTTGAGCCTGAGCAATGCAAATGATGCACTGCACCTCCTCTTCCACACCTCTGAATCTTTTCCTCTGCCTCTTTGTCTTCCTCTGTGCGCATCTGCGACCCATTTAGCTCTCATGTTTCAGCACCTTGGCTTCACCTGTGCCAACATTTCCATGCACGCTTATTAACACTGCAGTACCTTCTCTGAAAATAGTCACTTGTCTCATAGGATTTTAATTATTGCATTAGCTCCAGCATGGGGCAGGATACTTTCACAGATGTTCCTGGAAGCCGGTCGACCTTTACTTTTGTTTTACCCAATTCCTTTTGTAGGTCAGTGTCGACATTCATTCATTCATTCATTTTCTACCGCTTTTTCCTCACGAGGGTCGCGGGGGGTGCTGGAGCCTATCCCAGCTGTCTTCGGGCGTAAGGCGGGGTACACCCTGGACTGGTCGCCAGCCAATCACAGGGCACATATAGACAAACAACCATTCACACTCACATTCATACCTATGGACAATTTGGAGTCGCCAATTAACCTAGCATGTTTTTGGAATGTGGGAGGAAACCGGAGTACCCGGAGAAAACCCACGCATGCACGGGGAGAACATGCAAACTCCACACAGAGATGCCCGAGGGTGGGATTGAACCCTGGTCTCCTAGCTGTGAGGTCTGCGCGCTAACCCCTAGACCACCGTGCCGCCCCAGTGTCGACATGTTTATCGTTTTTTTTTTTTGTCAATGGAATAGCTCTTTCTGTTTAAAGAACACCTTTCAGCTTTACAGATGCCATGCGTTGGCGCAAATACAGGTAGCAGAGAAACGAGGAGTAAGGCACAGATGAGGTGGGCCTCATGTGGAGTTGCAAAATCAGTCACAACCTGACTGGATCACATGATTCAATCTCTCTGCATGTCATTAATAAGTGTTTTATTTTTATTATTAATAAGTGTCTTGGATCTTGAAACATAATCAAGACCTCAATGAACCACTTCCCCTTTTTTGCTCAAACTCACTTATCCCCAGGCCTCGTTTACAGGTGATGACTCTTCCTCTGGCATATGTCAGTTAGGGTTAGGGCAATATGCTAGTACCGTAAACCGTAATACTGTACATGTGTTTACTTTTAAAACAAAGACTTTTTACAACAAAACATTTTTCAGCAAGAGTACGGCAATGTATATGTAACCCATCTGGTCCACCCCACGCACGCCAGAGGCTCAAACCACGGTCCACCAAATCGAAATCAAAGCTAAACGCTTAACCCTTCAACTCAATAACCAGCATTACTTTTAGGAGTACTTTTGCACAGTTGCACCAACTGGCATCCCTTAGTCAAAAATAGTATATTTTCATTTGTTGTGACCTTGCAATATGACTTTTCTCTTGCTCTTTTCTTAAAAATGTAATGTTTAACATAGTAACAATGTAAACATACACAAAATCTGAGTGTGGTTAAAACATAACATAATAAAAGGGCTAATCAGCCCAAAATGTGTCTCATTAACGTAACTGTCAGTAAAATGAGACTGAAGGCTGATGCGCCCTTCATGCATGGTCATGATACCCAAATTCCTTATCAGTGCTGTGATGATTTAAAAACAGGACTGGAATATATGCTGGTATGCATGTATATCTACATGCATGCATATGCATATAAGAACACAATTAGTATGACAGCTTGTTATACTACTTATACTGTACATACAGTAACACAAGTGTAAATAAAGGGCAAATGTGAATGAATACAGTACATCCTTTGTACACCATATGTTACAATGTATTGTCAAACATCCACCTCCAGATGTCAGAGTGCTCTAACAAGATGCTTTGCCACCCTGCCATGATTTATAAGTGTATAATTCATATCAAAATGTGTTTACGGTGTCAGAAGGTGACAGCTGAAAGAGTCCCGGGCGGAAAATGAAAAACAACAAAAGGCCACTTTCATCCAAGCCCAACGTAGCCTGTAGCCTGACCACATACAATAAATAAGATATGTGTCTTGTTCCGTAACTCTATCCTGTCACTGCTCTCAAATATGAATCCCATTTGAATCCTACAGGGATCCTACCGGGCACCCACCAGATGACCTGTGCACAGGATAAACTAGCTCAGGTTGCAGTATGTGGCCTTAGATCAGGGGTCTCAAACTCAATTTACCTGGGGGACACTGGAGCTAGGGTCTGGGCAAGGCTGGGCCGCATCAGGTTTCCCCCCCCAAAAAAACGCATTTATTAAAAAAAGAAAAATTTACAAACTTTTTCAGTGCTTTGGTTCTGATTTTCTACAATAAAAGCTCTGATAAAACATTCCACTGTTCTCAAATATCTTAATTTTTATTTTTCTGCACAAAACAACATGAAAAATAAATAAATCAAGAATAAAGAAAATCAATCAATCAGTAATAAATAAATATAATAATAATAATAAAACGGCAAATAATAAAAACTTAAGAAACCACATATAGTTGGTGGGTAGACAAATTATTTTTTCCAGATTAAAATGAACAAAGCATTATTAGAGCCCTGTAGACATGACAAAACACGACTATAGCCACATTTATACTTTTTTTATTTACAACATATTGCGCAACTGCAGGGTCTTGAGACACATGCTAACTCACAAACTAGAGAGCTAGCGACCTAAACGGTAGCCTTCAAGTTATTTCCTTTAAACTTAAATAGCCAAAAACTTACCACTTCCACACGGATAACTATTAACAGTTATTTAACCTTTAACATGAACATTAATGAAACGTAATAATTTCTGGGTACATGATACCATATAGCATCCATATCAAACTTGCGCGGGCCGCGCGGGGGGCCTCAAACTAGTGTCCTGCGGGCCACATTTGGCCCGTGGGCTGCGTGTTTGAGACCCCTGGTATATACGATCTGCCGCTTTTGTTCTCGACACAAATGATGCGTGCAAACCAATCTTTGCAAATCTTGAAACAGACCAGTCAGAATCGTTTATTTAGACCGCGGTCCGTAGTCAAAAACGTACCACTTCCACAAGGATAGGGAGGATAACTATTAACAGTTATTTAACCTTTAACATGAACATTAATCAAACGTAATGATTTTTTCTGGGTACATGATACCATACAGCATCCATATCAAACTTGCGCGGCCGCACTAACATTAAACTTTCATATCAAGGCGGGGGCCTCAAACTAGTGTCCTGCGGGCCACATTTGGCCCGCGGGCCGCATGTTTGAGACCCCTACCTTAGATCCATTTAGCCATCAGGGACGGCGCTGCAACAGTATCTACTGTCGCTGTCTGTGATTTATTTCTATGATCAGCCTGCTCGGCCCGTGTAAGAGACACCAGCAATGCGCCGGTGTCCTTGTGAGGGAGTGTTATGGAAACGGAGACAGTGAGATATTCTGCCTGTCGTTTCTTGACCAGGGCATTTTGAAACCTGTTCGCCGTCGCCTCGAGGTGCCACGAGACTTCCACGACCACCTGCTCGGCTTGTATTTGGTTGCAGATCAGCTGCACTTGCCGATGAATACGGTCTCGATGAGACAGCTGGGTACTGGTAACTACTCTCCAATGTTTCATCAACAGGGATTCATGCGTTATTCATTTGCCCGCTCTGCTAGCGGGTGGCCATGTAATGACTGTTGATCACTGCGGTTGTATACCTCGTTGAGATTTCCTCCCTTGCAGATTTTGCTGTTCATAATTCTTCGTACATCTCAAAGTGTGGCACTGAGCCGTCGTTGGCGGCCATATGAGCTAGCTCATCAAGTCCGCATCCTTGGGAACTATAGCTGCTTTATAATTAAACTATAATCACAATTTTATTGAGTTTAAAGTGGTCATAAAACACTGTTCAATAATTCATATAGTAAATATGATACGAGCAGGCTTTGCTTATGATACAGGCCCTGCCTGTCACCCATCGGGGCGCACTTTTGGCCCCTGGAGCAGCACTGGACAATTCTTCATCTGGAGAGGATGGAAAGAGTTGGCAGCCTCAATATTAAAAAGGGAAAACCACTTGCTAGCTCTGCAATATAAGTGTAAATACGGGGCCCTTAGAACAGCTGGCCTATGAATAATGGAAAAAGGTTGTCCTTGGTATTCATGGGAGGAGGAACTTTCTGCCACTCAAGTAACGGGAAGTTCACATCCTCTCGCTGTACTTCTCTTTTCCTCGATGCCGATTATCAGACAGCCGTAACGGTGGCTGTGGAAATTAAGGCGGCATCTTTTATTCTGTTTTCTTCAAAAGAAAAATCTGCTGCAGTTTGTGACAAAGTAATTACATCAAAAATGGACCTCATGCATATCACTTTAAAAGTCTTACTTGGCCACAAAAGTGTAAAAATAAGTTATCCAATGCAACATAACATAAAAACTGAAAGTAATACTACAACCCTCAATGTAGATAACAAGTAATGCCGGTTTTAATTATACACACGATTAGTTTTTGAATTCCTCGTTCCTAACTATTTTATATTCTGATTATTTAAAGCGACAGACTCATAAAAGTTGGCATGGTTTAAATCAGGCTCCTCATTTGTATTTGTACAAAATCCTGAATTTTCTCAGCAGATATTTTGAGGGCGAGATGGATACTATGGAGTGGTTTTGTGAAAAGGCTATAAAAATATTACAAACACATATTAAAGGACATTATGTGTAGAAAATGAATGAATGAACGTCACTAGGTTCTGAGGAAGGGGGGGCTTAGCCCCCTGGTGATGCACAGGATATTAATGAATGTAGTAGACATTCAAAAAAAATCTAAATATCCAAAAAAACAAATAAACAAGAACCGTGATATAACTTTCCCACTTTTGGACAGATTTAGTAGAGATACTCAATTGTTTTAGGCTACCATTAAATTAAAGTACAAAGTACACACAATCTACACTGCAAAACTGCTGCTCAAGCTCTGCAACCATTCTGTCCAGTGGACAGTGATCAATTCGAAAATATATAACAGGGGTCTCAAACATGCGGCCCGTGGGCCAAATGTGGCCCGCAGGACACTAGTTTGAGGCCCCCGCCTTGATATGAAAGTTTAATATGGTTTGATATGGATGCTGTATGGTATCATGTACCCAGAAAAAAATATTACGTTTGATTAATGTTCATGTTAAAGGTTAAATAACTGTTAATAGTTATCCTCCCTATCCGTGTGGAAGTGGTAAGTTTTTGGCTATTTAAGTTTAAAGGATGAATACGAAGGCTACTGTTTAGGTCGCTAGCTCTCTAGTTTGCGAGTTAGCATGTGTCTCAAGACCCTGCAGTTGCGCAATATGTTGTAAATATACTATTATTATTACTATCATTTTTCTTCTGGTTATTACTACTAAAAGTAGTAGTAGGCTAGTATTATCCTGCTTTTGCCCTATTATATGAAATTTGTCAGATTTTTTTGTAAAAAAAAAATTCAATAATAAATATCAAATTATTTAGGGGGTCTGAAGCCCCCCTAAAATAGGCCTAATGACGCCACTGTCTACAGCTTATCGCATTATGTCAGGAGACACGGATGGGGGGGGAAGTTAGGACAATTCCAATGAGGCCCGATGCGATTGTTGTTTTCCTTGTTTCTCGTCATAGAACAACGGCAAAGAGAGTGAGGCCTCTTGTCAGTCATACCGTCGCTTTACCCCTGTGGGGGAGGCGTGGCCAGCCGCATACACACAAGAAAAAGAGTAAAGCCTTGTGAGGCGCTATGCACGCTAATGTAGAAATCCCTACGGAAAAAGGATGCTTGCAAAGCCAAATGCTGCACCACCTGTGGGAATATATTTAGGAGCAAGGTGAGCCCACCAACCGGTATACCGAATTTATTCTAAAAGTAGTAGCGCATAAAAGACAACAAAACCAACTTGCCCACCTGACCCAATTTCCTATTTGGGAATAAAACTAAACATGGACATGCAGCGCCTGATAGTAAAACACTCACCGAGAAGATTGCTCGGCAAAGTGAATACAAAAGGGAAGAGTGCAAAATGGTGTGTTCACAGAAAGTCCGCTTTTTAATGCACTTGAAAAGCCAGCATTTCAAGGTTTGACGGCCAGTAGAAGTTCCTTGAGAAAATACAAACGCCAATTCTGTAACTTTACAGAGTGCAAAATGATGAATAAATGTTGCATTATTATCACATATTATTGAAGCTCAATTATAATATGATAATAAATAACTGGTAGTGATACAATAAACATTTTAAAATGCACCTGCACAGTGACTCTGTGTCCTGACATTTTTTTTTTCATTGGACTTTTCTTAAAATTAATGTTAAAATCTCATCTTGTCTTCTTCTTGTAGACCAAATCTTGTGTGTCATCTCGTCTCGGTAATTTGGGAGTTTGGCAACACCTCCGACTTATCGAAACTTGAGAACAACTTTGGAAGTAGCGCTGGAGTACATCCAGTACTATTCAGCTACTTTGGATGCAAATGATGTTGAAATGACACCAACATAGAAAACTGCCTTCAAACTGTGAGAAACTCAAAAGCATTTTTTTGTCTTTGTGCTCATTTCTTTTAAGTCCTCCGAGTTCACATCGATTTTCTCTCTATTAACAGTACAGCAGTGTGTTCAACTCTGAATTAGTGCGTGCACTGCTGAGTAGGCTGCTGAACGCCAGCAGGGTCAGCTGTCTCATTAGCCGCTAGTTAGACGGACAAAATGAATACAGACGACTGATATACACTTAACAAAAGGAAATTGAGTCGGGGTTTTTTTTTAGCAACATCAGCTGCATGCTGTGCTTGTGTTGTGTTCAGAAAGTTCGCACATTCAATAAATTCAGTTGAACTGCCTCTATTAGCATCAACACTGCTGAATGTTTCCCGGGCAATTAATCAATATTTTCTATATATGGCGTCTACAAAAAAACGTCTTAGTCCCATTTATTATATATATATATATATAATTGATTATTTAATTTGAATTATATATTAAATATTAATTTTAATTAAATATTAATTTATAATTTATTAATATAAATTATTTAGAAATAAATTAAATTAATAATTTATAAATAAATAAATTTATAATTTATTGATTTTATATATATATATAAATTAAATACATAAATTATAAATTTATGTTTAATTAAAATTAATATTTAATATATTATTTAAATGAAATAATCAATTATATATATAATTTTATGTATATATATATATATAAATAATATAATATATATAATTAACTGGAAAATATTTGTGTAGCTTTTATCTGCACATGTCTGATCACCTCCTGGGGAGCTAGTATAGTATACTATATACTATTATATACTATATATAGGGGGTATAGTCCTTCACGCTGGCAATCAAATTAACTCATTCATTCAGTAGAACATATAAATATAATAGATACCTTTTACTTTCAGCGAACAAGTGCTGCTGCTTGTCTACGCTATGGAAGAACGGCAGCGACAAGCACCTTTTAGCCCCCTGTAACACATTTCAATGTTTCATGTTGCAAGAATAAAATGATGTCACACTTAAATTAAGGACGTTACACAGGATGGAGAATATCATGGTGTATAAGCAACGTTATATTATTATTGACTTAGACATACTTTATTGTAATATCCACAGGGGAAATTGCATGGTTACAGTAGCTTTAGCTGTAATTAACAGAAGCTAACAAACACAAACTGGCAGGCACAATGATCCAACTGTGCTGGCAGCTGCCTCATTTGATCAGGGAATTTCAGCATTTTTTACTGAAGCAACTTAAAAAGAAATACATTTAGAATACAGTTCAATAGGCAAATATTCTATTTTTTATTTTATCATGATGAGTAAATCGTAAATACAGTGGAAAAAAAACAATGTGATTATTTGAAAAGTTAATACAACAGCAGGTTAAAAAATAATGTGTTTTGTGTTCCTCATCCATTTGATTTGTTTGCGTGGCAGGATCAAGCAAGGTTGAAGAAAATGACAATCTAAAAATCTCTGGAGGCTAAAAGCCGAACCTGTCATGATGTTCAAATAGTTGCTTGAAATGTGCTTATACCTTTTAATATCATTTGCCTCATTACTTATTCATCAGCAAAACCAGACATCAGTTACATGCTGAATGTCACCGAGCTTAAGCTCACTTCAACAGTACATTCCCATCCTCGACTATGAAACGGTTCAAAGGTCGTAAGAGTTTAAAAAAAACAGTTTTGGATGCATTTTCTGACGCCTGCTCTGGTGCTTAAAAGCTGGGGCTGCTAATACGATTTGTAACATCCCGTTGCGGCTGACACGTTTGAATAGAGTCAAGCGATTATGAGAAATCATGCTTGAGTGAGCTTGCTTACCAATCTGCTGTGTGTCTTAGCCAAAACATCCATATATTAGCGCTCGCTGAGCCTAATGAACATCCCCGCTCTTATTGATGATCCCTTTGTTGTGTGAGGGGAATTTACATAATTTACTCAGATTAAATTTGCCTCCATTACAACATACCTCTTCCTCATTCCATTCTTTTGCTGCGATGGTAACTGCATCACATATGCGAGTTTGAGTCGTTTGATATTCTTGCTTGTTGCTCTAAATCAACTGGCAAAAACGGCATTTTGTCATCGCTTTCTGCACCCCGCTTGCTGTGGCATAATCATATCTCGGTATTTTCTGCTGAGACTTGCACTGTGTTTTATGTCCTGGGGAGAACGGGGAGGAGGAGGAGGAGGGTGAGTGGCGAAGATTTTGGGCTGAGGAAAAAGGAAGGAGAGTGATAATAGTTTGAAGGCCGTGTCAGTGGTAGGCGAGTTTCAGAAGACATCATGGTAGTCGTGGGAGATAAAAACCAGGTATGGCAACCCTATCATCACGTCAGAGCAAGCAAGCTTTGATACTGTATGTTCTGAATCTACTGATGTGTCTCTGCTATTACTTTCCTACTGCTTTCCCCTGCAATTAGACCGTGACGCCATGAGAATGCTAAATCAGTGTTGATTTAGTTCTGAAGGTCTGCACTTTTTTTCCCCCCACTGCAAAAAGAAAATAAAGAAAGACATAACCACATGATTTTCTGTGACTTATCTTGTGGTGGAGGTTGTTTAAATTTAAAGTACACAGTTGGGGAAGGGGAATAAACATGCAAATATAACAGTCAAACCTACATTACCTGTCATCTTTGAATAGAAAGCTGCATCCAAACCTTTGCTGTACTGGTGCTGTACAAAATTATTCACAATTATTAAATTACAACAACTATTGGTCTTTTTCTTTTGAATAAATGCATCCACATTTCATTCTAGTACACTATGGATATTAACATTGATTTTCATCACTGATTGGATGATGAATTACACATTTACTCCCTCACAGTAAAATACACAGAGCTCATTGTAAACAGCCTCTTGCTGCCAAATATATTAATAGCCAATAAATGGCTACAAAACAGCAAGGGGGAAGTGCATTTCACACTTAAATACTACCACTGTCGTTATGTGGCAGCTATAAAAGCTAACCAACAATGGACAGGAACAAAAACATGACAGACTTTGTGTAACCAGAATAAATGTCATTACTAAAATAAACGCCATTAAACACGAAATACAATTCACCAGGTCAGCCACTAAGCTCTCAATGTTATTTTACAGCAGAAAACAAACAATACTGTAATGTCAAACATTTAAAAAAAAAAGCACTGTACTCACCAAACGTATTTAATATTTGTAGACAAACATTGACAAAGTGTTCTATCAACAGACTAAAAGGAAAAGGTTTGCTTTGGGCTATTCAAAACCATTACCAAGCTACTTAGCATTGCAGGCTACAGATACACGTTTGCTAGCTTCAAACAGAAGGTCCTAACTATCCAATCAAACAGCTTGAAAGCGCTGACATCATCATGTGCTTTCTCGTGGGGCAAACTGAAACACTGATTGGTTAAGACAGCCGTCAATCAACAGTTTCATTCATTTTACTACCGCAGCGGCTGGCTAAAATGGATTTAATTGTCTTTGCCTAGCAACACAATGCTGAAATCTGATTGGATAAATGTAACAAATACTGCTGGAAAGCACAGAATAAAGTAGCAGTTTGTTGCTCAATATAATGTGAAGGAATCTGTCAAATTATTTGGTAATTGGTTAAAAAAAGGATTATATGAAATTTTTATCAGCTATCTCTTATTATATTAAAGATAAATAAATTTATACATTTTTATACATACACATTTAGTTGTTTAATAAGTTCTAGTCTAAAACATACAATGTACATGTACAGTGTACAGTGTATTGTCACTCATGTTAAAAATAAAAAAGTAGAAAATAACACAGGGACTGCGCTAATACTGTACATTATGTTTTAGGCAAACAATTGAGTTCGATAATAATATAATAATAATATATATTATATAATCAGGGTTTTATACTGCCAATACTGATACCGATCATGTGGATTAATTATATACATTTTTTATTTAATTATGATAAGTGCTAATGGCCTTATGATATGTTTTTTGTTTTCAATTTAAATTATATATTTTTTGAATTTGCTGCAAAAAAAATAACAACAAAAAAAACAAACTCTGAGCCACTCTTTGGACACAGTGACTCAAACCACTAATATTTATACTTGTCATGTTCCTGTATTCAAATTTCCAGACAAGGTCAGGCAGTCATTGTCAAACTATGTTGTGGCCTCACTCTCATCCGCGCACACACACACACACACACACACACACGAGCAACATCTCGAAAAACCCATTTGCCATTTCTTGATTAATTTGTTTGTCCGCTAACTCAAACGCATGAGGAATTCAATTAATTTCATAAAGTGGAACAATAGTGGGTCTAATCAAAATAAATGAATCCACAAAACCACATCATTGCAATTAATAAAAAATAAAAAAAAAACACACATTTTCCTATTTTGGCATCATGCTTTCCAGTGTATATCTGTTATTCTCAGTTAATGAAAACATGCCAATTGGAGCTAAGGGGCCACAGGTTGAGATGCTTAATACAAGTCGGTAAGGATCCAACATGGCAGCCGTACATTAGATGCAGAAGTGGCCAAATTTGGATTTATTGCCTGCATCCCGTAGCGACAGATGAACAACTCAAGTATCATCATTGGTCAGAGACAACACAGAAGGAAACATTAATTAACCTTCAGTTTTCTGCCCTCCCCCCACATAGTTACTAATTAATTTCCCATAAAACTCAATTAGTTACCAGGGAAAGTAGTAAGAAATAAAACATGTTAAATTTGGAATTTAGCTTTAGATGTTTTCTGAAATGGGATATGATATTTTTAATTTATAATGATATAATTTAATTTAATTTAATTTTCATTTTTAAATGATATTAAATTCCGTTTAAATAAATTAAAATAAATTAAATAAATTAAATTAAATAAATTAAAATAAATAAATTAAATTAAATAAATTAAATAAATAAATTCTGTTTCATAAATTCCTGTGCTAAATAAATGCCTCGTTGTCATGCCTGCACAGAACTAATTTTACTGCATTTTTTAATTGTTAAATTCGAACATGAAATTCGACCTTACATAAATATATAAAAACAAATTTGGATTTAGCTTTAGATGTTTCCTGAATGGGATTGTGCTCATGATATTAAAACACAGCTTAATCTGCTTGCTTCCACTATGAAAATTAACATTAAAAAGGCGTAATTTCATTGTTTTGTTTCCCAAAACTTTTTTGGTGTCACTAAGTTTGAGGGCTGAGCTCGTGACTTGCAGCTTTCTACCAAGTGGCAGTGTTTTCCTGGGAGTGAGCAACCAGAACTTGTTGACTAGCTGTTTAGCTTCCTATGCATTTAATAGTCTATGCTTTCACTATTTCTGACTTTTGTAATTAACTTCCATTGTTTATCAATTCATGACCTTCTGTGTATGGTGTTGCTTATTGGTTATTTTCACTGGGTTTTGTCAGCCAATCAGATTCTTCCATTCTTCCTAAATAAATGCCCCGTTGTCATGCCCGCACGGCACTAATTTTACTGCATTTTTTTTTATTGTTAAATTCGAACATGAATTTCGACCTTACATAAATATGTAACAACAAATTTGGATTTAGCTTTAGATGTAGACTAGCTGTTTAGCTTCCTATGCATTTAATAGTCTATGCCTTCACTATTTCCGACTTTTGTACTTAACTTCTATTGTTTATCAGTTCATGACCTTCCGTGTAGGGCAGGGGTGGGCAAACTACGGCCCGGGGGCCACATCCGGCCCGCCAAGTGTTTCAATATGGCCCGCCTGTTTTTTTCCAAATATTTCATTTGAACTCAACATACAACCTGGCATCGTGGCTTGGGCCAATTTTTTGATGGTTGAGGTAGCTGCTTTATCAATTTCGTTATTTGATGTGGTCTGTTACAAAATGCTCCTGTAAAAAGAGACACAAGCACATAATAATAATAATAATAATAATAATAATAATAATAATAATAATAATAATAATAATAATAATAATATTGTTGTTAATAATATTAATATAATAATGGTAGTAATATTACAAAATACTCCTGGAAAAAGGAGCACAAGCACAATAATAGTAATACAAATAATGATAATAATACTACTATTATATTAATATTGTTGTTAATAATATTTATATAATAATGGTAGTAATATTATTAATATAACAAAATAATAATAATAATAATAATAATAATATAATAACATTACTATAACTAATAATAATAATAATTCTAATAAAATAACAGTAATAATAATAATAATAATAATACATTGAGAAACACACTTTACATCAAATAAATGATTTCAAAGTGCACATATAGCAGATTGCATGACACTTTTACATGTAAAATATGTGTAAAACTATAGGTGTAAAAATGGACTGTTACGTGTAAAATACTACATAATCCCCCCCGTCAATTTTGTTAAATTAATGCGGCCCGCAAGTCAAAAAGTTTGCCCACCCCTGGTGTAGGGTGTTGCTTCTTGGTTATTTTCACTGGGTTTTGTCAGCCAATCAGCTTCTTCCATTCCGTTATGTCCTCGCCATCTGTTTACTCGCCACTTGGTAACAGCAACTTGTCATGTATGTTAAAAACGTATTCTGCCATATTGCTTGTGACATTGACTTACATACAAAATGTTCCTGTTATTTGTTTTGATTGCATCAGTTTTTTGTATCTCTAGTGGTTTTCTGTCGTATAAAAACTAACCTTTTGAGAGTTTCTGCCTTAACTTGTGCTGTTGGTTCATACTGCCTTCTCCTTGTCACTCAACTCTCAAAATAAGGCCGTCTACGTTTACTGCTGCAGGCATAACTCTGTCAAATAAGTAGTAAAACGTACACAAAGTGTAGCCCCAAAAGTGACGCAATTGTGTAGAATTTTTTTATCCATGCATAATGTTAAATACACAACGGTATAGCAGCACCATGCTGCCCTCGTTCCCCGCACTCACACACAAAACATTGACTTGTTTTGCCTCAGTCCTTCCTGTACTTATAGACCCGCTGAGACTTCCTCAGACGAGCAACCTATACGGCAGCGCATGTCAACTTACAAGTGACTGCCACAAATATCAAACGACCCGGATGAAACACTTTATCACATTTCATTGCTTTTCAAAATGTATTCTAAGACGAGGATGATGTGATTTATTATTTATACTCCCAAAGCTACCTTATCCTCCACTGCAGATGGACAGGCTAAATATAAACGCTTCATTTAAGACTTCTAACCATTATCAAATCTCTTTGATTGAGTACGACATCATGGATAGAATGCAGTGTGGAACCTATATAGCTCAACAGCGAGGTTTTTTAATTTCTAGACCCCAATTAAAACATTTTTCTATCTTATATTTGTGTCAATATATATATTGTTGAAGTCAAAGAAAACCATCATTTGAACTACAATCATGCATAATGCATCAAATTCCACATTAGTCATTAACATTACATTAAGAATGTTCCCATTAGGGTTTTATGCTGCTGATACCGATAATCCATGAGTGAAATTGGCCGATACCGATACCATTTTTACTGATTTACTGTTACTGAATGAAAATGGCCATTTTGGTAACATTTATTTTCCTAACTAATTCCAAGTCAAAATGCTTGTTTGACTAGAATATGTGTTTTAAAGCAAGTATCGGCCGATATAGATACCGTCCTTTTTCCACTGATATCAGCCAATACCGATCGACAGCCAATCGGTCTGCGCTCATTAACACTGTTTTTACATTCATTCATTCATTTTCTACTGCTTATCTTCACTAGGGTCACAGGCATGCTGGAGCCTATCCCAGCTGTCTTCGGGCAAGAGGCGGGTACACTCTGGACTAGTCAGAATGTATGTAGACTGGCAGAAGAATACACAACACATGTATTGCATATATGTATGTATCATGTATAACCATCGCTTGTCAGTTGACTTTTTGTACTTTATGTCTCCCAAGCTAAAGATGGTAGAATTTATTTTTTATTTATTATTTATTATTTTTTAATTATTATTATTTATTTATTATTATTTATTTATTATTATTTATAATTTAATTTAAATTTTAATTAATTTAATTATAATTTATAATTTATTTTTTATTTTTTATTTTTTATGTTTTATTTTTTATTTTTTATTTTTATTTTTATATTATTTTTATTTTTTATTTATTTATTTTTGTTTTTTATTTTATTTTTTATTTTTTATTTTTTATAAAATCAACGACATTTCGTTGGCAATTTCACTGCTGTGTTATTGCGCAATGACAATAAAGTAAGTCTATATCTATATATGTCTATGAATGCCAAGGGGTCATGGATTCTGTGCGCTGCTACAAGGAGATCTGGGATTAGAATAGTTAGAATAGGAAGTCATGTTGGGATAATATTCCAAGAAGTTAGGACAACCACAGATTTAAAAAGTAATGAGTTCTCTTTTTATGTGTTTAATTTAATTCTATTTAATATTTTTATAACTAGGTGTTCTGTGTAGGGTGTAATTTAGAAGTTAATTTAGATTTACGTTTGATTCCGATTCACTAAAACTAATTTTACCAAAAAGACCACGTGTTCTTTTCCTGAAAGCTTCCAATAAATTTTGATACAGTCATGCAAAATCTGGAGAATAAGTCGACAGCAAGGTTTTAAAATGTACAGTATGTAGTTACTCTGCCTTTTTATTATAAGCAATTACAGGCCTGTGAAGCTACTGGGAGTCTAGGTTACAGGACAAGGTTACCTTGCCAAGCTGCTTATCATGGACAAAGTGGCCTGTTAGGACAAAGCAATTCAGAATTTTATTATCATTCAAATTAGAACATATAGAGGGGCTTCTATCCAATTGGTGAAATAATGGGAGTCATTTATCTAGGTCTCACCGACCTTTCATTTCCCATTCATGTCTTATTAGTGGCGCATACATCATCATTCTGCTATAATTAAAAAAAAAGAAAAGCAAATTGATTGTGAGGAACAAAATGAGCGCACACACGATGTTGTATAGTTGTGTTGCTTTTCTTTGAGTTGTGCGCTTTCTTGGTCGCACAACAGTCCAGCAGGGACACAAAAGTATACGTCATTGTGTTTATCAGCTCTGGGCGAGCCACAGCCATAATCAGAGCAAAAGCATATTAGAGCGGCAGTGATTAATGCACCATGAGACTGAGAGAAAGGTTTCCCACGCTTATTAGTCTTCCTAATGGATTTATAACAAAAACAAAAATGAAACTTCAGCGGCTGATGTTTATGAGGGGTCTTAGATAAGATTCATAATGAAAAAGCGGATATTTTTCCATTTTTTTTTTTTTGTATTTGTTGTTTTCAAGGCTAAATGGCACTCGGGAGAAAATGTTATTTAATAACAGTCAACATTGTAAATTGGGAGCTATGGCACCATGCTGCCTGGATGTCAAAGAAAGCGCCGCTGGATGCTGAGAGACATGACACACCAGTAGGATTACTCCAAAAATAAATCGAATACGGAAGAAAGTTGTTATCTATATAGTCAAGTTTATGGACTTCCATGACGCATTCAACATCAACACAAGCCCGGAATTATGGAGGACCAAAACTGCCAAAATAATAAATAAATAAATAAATAAAAGTGGAAATAAAAACAAAAATGAAAAAAAAATAAAATTAAATACAAAAAATTTAATATAAATGGAAATAAAAACAAAAATAAAAAATATATACATAAATAAATAAATAAAAGCAAAACTAAATACAAATATGAAAAACAAGATTCAAAAATTAAAAATAAATCCAAACATAAATGTAGAAATAAATACAAAAATAAATATATAAATAGAATTACATATCAATAAATAAATAAAAGCACTCCGCTCTCATATGTATTTATTTCATGCAGCAGACAATGTCAGCTTGAAATGCAGAAGGAAAAACTATTCAAATGAGGGGGCGGTCCTAAGTGTGTCTTGGGTTGAACTGTTCGCCTATTGGTTGATCGACATGTGAGTGCGAAAATCAACTAGGTATGCCTGCAAACGGCCACAGCAAGAGGAAGTATACAGGGAGAAAAGTATACATTTACCGGGACAATAATGGCGGGGTCCACCAGGAAGTCGGTGTCCGAGCTGGAGATTGCAGCCATATTTACCGCCATTGAGAGTGGTGTGGTGACTTCCTCTTAATTCTATTTATTTATTTATTTTTGTATTTATTTTTAATTTTTGAATCTTGTTTTTTATTTTTGTATTTATTTTTGCTTTTATATTTTATATATATATTTATTTATTTATTATTTTGGCAGTTTTGGTCCTCCATACGAAATCTGACGAGAGAGCATTTAACTACTTGCGACATTCTGGTTCAGTTTGCTCTCCTGTCTCGTTTGAGGCTTGCTACCCAACAGGGGGTCCACAACGGAGAAGACAAACGTGGTAGGAGTTACCGTCAAAGTGGCTCTAATGAGAAATCTGTAGGCGACGCTCATATTTTATCTGCAAAACGGCTCAAAAACAATTCTTCCCTAAGCCCACTTAAAGGCTAATTGAACAGTAATTCAACGCCTGCGGCATTTTGTTGTCAGTTCGTTTGGCCAGTGATTTGTCTCAATCCGTCACAGTTTGGATTCTCATTTTTGGTAAACTGCTCAGTGTGCCATTGAAATTCTGTTTCCAGTTCTTCCCTTCCTATGGAGATGTTTGGTCAAACACCTTCAACCAGAATCCGACCCTCATTGGAGGAAGAGGAAGCATTTAAAGGCCGTTACGTGTGCAAAAGGAGATCCACAAAATATTGATGTTTGGCCATATTTTTGCACATGCATACTTTAAATCAGGGTTCTCAAACTCAATTTACTTGGGGGCCACTGGAGCTGGGGTCTGGGTGAGACTGAGCCACATCAGGTTTTCCAAAAAAAAAATGCATTTATAAAAAACAGAAAAATATACAAACTTTTTCAGTGCTTTGGTTCTGATTTTCTACAATAAAAGCTCTGATAAAACATTCCACTGTTCTCAAATATCTTACTTTTTATTTTTCTGCACAAAATAAGATGAAAAATAAATAAACAAATCAAGAATAAAGAAAATCAATCAGTAATAAATAAATATAATAATAATAATGAAACGGCAAATAATAAAAACCACATATAGTTTGTGGGTAGACTAATTATTTTTTTCAGATTAAAATGAACAAAGCATTATTAGAGCCCTGTAGACATGACAAAACACGACTATAGTCACATTTATACTTTTTTAATTTACAACATATTGCGCAACTGCAGGGTCTTGAGACACATGCTAACTCGCAAACTAGAGAGATAGCGACCTAAACAGTAGCCTTCATGTTATTTCCTTTAAACTTAAATAGCCAAAAAATTACCACTTTCACACGGATAGGGAGGATAACTATTAACAGTTATTTAACCTTTAACATGAACATTAATCAAACGTAATAATTTTTTCTGGGTACATGATGCCATACAGCATCCATATCAAAAACTTACCACTTCCACACGGATAGGGAGGATAACTATTAACAGTTATTTAACCTTTAACATGAACATTAATCAAACGTAATAATTTTTTCTGGGTACATGATACCATACAGCATCCATATCAAACTTGCGCGGGCCGCACTAACATTAAACTTTCATATCAAGGTGGGGGCCTCAAACTAGTGTCCTGCGGGCCACATTTGGCCCGCGTACCGCGTGGCCCTAATTTTATTGCATTTTATTGCATTTTTTTTCCTATTGTTAAATTCGAACATGAATTTCAACCTTACATAAATATGTAATAACAAATATGGATTTAGCTTTAGATGTAGACTAGCTGTTTAGCTTCCTATGCATTTAATAGTCTATGCCTTCACTATTTCCGACTTTCGTACTTAACTTCTATTGTTTATCAGTTCATGACCTTCTGTGTATGGTGTTGCTTATTGGTGATTTTCACTGGGTTTTGTCAACCAATCAGATTCTTCCATTCTTCCTAAATAAATGCCTCGTTGTCATGAATGTACAGTACTAATTTTACTGCATTTTTTTTCCTATTGTTAAATTCAAACATGTCCTTGAGATCTTCTAATTCATGCAACCTCAAAAAAGGTAAACCGACTATCGGACACCTCACTTTGTCATATGGAAACGGGTTCACCAATAAACATAACCTAGTCATATTTCTTGATACCAATAAAAAAGACTGATAGTAAACAAGGCTGCATGATTGGACAATTGGATTGCTCCGCCATTATGTAATTCAAACAGTGCAGAGAAAACATGCACAGGTTGATTTCTCCTCAGCGGGCAGGGAGGGTTATCAGGAGGCCATGGCGAAGGCAGTGACAGGAACAGGAGCTAATTCTGCTTCGACACCAGAGCTGTCAGCATCGCTTCTTAGAAGACAGACTGCAGGAAGACAATGGTTAACCTCCTGTACTCGAATTGGAAATCCACGTGCCGAGATTTCCTTAGAACATGGCTGGATTAGTATTTACAGTGACGTACAAAAAAATAAACCCACGCTATGGTAATTGCATTCATTGCCTACAGAGGAATCCAACAACTGCTTAAACTGAGTCCGAGTCCATGGTTCTCGCATGGGAAAGGTGCCATCTCCGGATGGAGGAGGTCGAGTACCTAAAGGTCTTGTTCACGAGTGAATCTTCCAAAACCTCCACTGGCTTCCCGTTCCCCAACGCATTCACTTCAAAGTTTTTCTCATAACCTACAACACCCCCCCCCCCCATATCTCACAGACCTGCTCCATCCACACAATCCCCCACATCCCCTTCGCTCCTCAGACTCCAACCTCCTGGCACTCCCCTGTAAGACCAAGCTCCGAACCTGGGGTGACATGCTAACTCGCAAAACTAGAGAGCTAGCAACCTTTAAACGGTAGCCTTCAAGTTATTTCCTTTAAACTTAAATAGCCAAAAACTTACCACTTCCACACGGATAGGGAGGATAACTATTGACAGCTATTTAACCTTTAACATGAACATTAATCAAACTTAATTTTTTTCTGGGTACATGATACCATACAGCATCCATATCAAAAACTTACCACTTCCACACGGATAGGGAGGATAACTATTAACAGTTATTTAAGCTTTAACATGAACATTAATCAAACGTAATATTTTTTTCTGGGTACATGATACCATAAAGCATCCATATCAAAAACTTACCATTTCCACACGGACAGGGAGGATAACTATTAACAGTTATTTAAGCTTTAACATGAACATTAATCAAAAGTAATAATTTTTTCTGGGTACATGATACCATACAGCATCCATATCAAACTTTAAACTTTCATATCAAGGCACAACATATGCACAAGGAATATTCCAATTAGTAATTAAAAGTACCCTATACCTTGTTTGTCCCCTGATGGTGATACTACAAAGGCAATCATTACCTAACATTGCATGCGAGATATCGTACCTCGGCTTTCATTTTCCACCGTCACACCCCCGGGTCGCTTTTAAACGGCATTTACCACCTCTGAAGTTGAGCTCCAGTCCAGCAGTCGCTCTCAGCGTGGGGTGACTGAGCAGGTTAATTGCCGAATTTTGATTGTCATGCAGTAACAGATGAAGGTAGCAGAGGAAGTACGGCACTAACAGATTGCCATTTATTGCTCGCGACGCTCTGCTGAGGCGTTATGGTGTCAGAGAGGAGAGATTTTAATCACAGAGGTATGTAATGACAAATCTACATAACATGGATGAGTAAAAATTATAAATGAACTTCTGCCATCCGAACAAATACCCTGCATGTACTGCGGGCGCGTGTCAATGAATTGCACCATCATTTAAAGGAAGATTTTCCCGCTGTGCAGCAGGTGGAGTGGTTGGCACCGGCAGATAGACAGTTGGCCGATTTTTATTTTTGCAAAAATAGAAAGTTCTTTAACACGCACTTCCATTTCCGTTTATACCAGGGGTCTCAAACATGCGGCCCGTGGGCCGAATGTGGCCCGCAGGACACTAATTTGAGGCCCCCGTCTTGATATGAAAGTTTAATGTTAGTGCGGCATGCGCAAGTTTGATATTACGTTTGATTAATGTTCATGTTAAAGGTTAAATAACTGTTAATAGTTATCCTCCCTATCCGTGTGGAAGTGGTAAGTTTTTGGCTATTTAAGTTTAAAGGAAATAACTTGAAGGCTACCGTTTAGGTCGCTAGCTCTCTAGTTAGCGAGTTAGCATGTGTCTCAAGACCCTGCAGTTGCGCAATATGTTGTAAATAAAAAAAGGCCGCGCAAGTTTGATATGGATGCTGTATGGTATCATGTACCCAGAAAAAATTATTACGTTTGATTAATGTTCATGTTAAAGGTTAAATAACTGTTAATAACTGTTATCCTCCCTATCAGTGTGGAAGTGGTAAGTTTTTTGTTAATTTTAATCTGAAAAAAATAATTTGTCCACCCACCAACCATATGTGGTTTCTTAAGTTTTTATTATTTGCTGTTTTATTATTATTATTATTATTATTATTATTATTATTATTATTATATTTATTTATTAAGGTTGATTGATTTTCTTTATTCTTGATTTTTTTATTATTTTTCATCTTATTTTGTGCTGAAAAATAAAAAGTTAGATATTTGAGAACAGTGGAATGTTTTATCAGAGCTTTTCTTGTAGAAAATTGGAACCAAAGCAAAGTTTTTTTTAATTTTTTTGTTTTTAATAAATGTGTTTTTTTTTTTTTGTAAAACCTGATGCGGCCCAGTCTAACCCAGACCCAAGCTCCAGTGGCCCCCCAAGTAAATTGAGTTTGAGACCCCTGGTTTATACATTTATTACATGAACAGGCAACTGAGACAGTTGTTTTGCAAATGTTCATACTTCATGTTTGAAGACTAGAAACAAAGTTATCGTATCAATGATGAAGTATCCTCCGAGCGTTGCACCTGTCAGTCATTGACGACATTAAGGAAATTAATATTACATCACATCATTTTAAGATTAGACATGATTTTTCATTGTTGCTGACGTCTAGGCCCTCGTTATATTTAATGGTGTGAGTTATTGCCTGCCCAGAGCCTTGTAACTCACAGGACGCAGAGCATGGAACATTTATAGACCCTTCAGTCGCTAGGCAGGCCGAGGCTGACTTGTGCAGGAAGCAGGGCATAAAAAAATATGACAATAATTCTCATTGTGGTGCAAGCACTGTAGTACCTGAATTTAAAAATGCTCACCTTGAGATGGCATGATCATTTTAATCATTTATGGTCATCATTAAATTTTGTTTGTGAATGGCTGTTTTGAAAAGTATATAGAAATTGCATAAGTTGTTATCAATAGGTTTGGTCTTATTACACTTTTTTGTCATCACGGTTGCTTTGCTAAATTGAATTTAATATTACGGTCTTTTGCTCCACATCTGCTCCATCGAAACCAAGTTACTTCTATGTTACAAGAAAGTAACCTCCCATTTAGCAAGTTTCTTTGTCTATAATCTATAATCTAATATATTTGTCTATAAAAAAAACGCATTTATTAAAAACAGAAAAATATACAAACCTTTTCAGTGCTTTGGTTCCGATTTTCTATAATAAAAGCGCTAATAAAACATTCCACTGTTCTCAAATATTTTGATTTTTATTTTTCTGCACAAAATAAGATGAAAAATAAATCAAGAATAAAGAAAATCAATCAATCAGTAATAAATAAATATAATAATAATAATAATAAAACAGCAAATAATAAAAACTTAAGAAACCACATATAGTTGGTGCGTAGACAAATTATTTTTTTCAGATTAAAATGAACAAAGCATTATTAGAGCCCTGTAGACATGACAAAACACGACTATAGTCACATTTATACTTTTTTTATTTACAACTTATTGCGCAACTGCAGGGTCTTGAGACACATGCTAACTCGCAAACTAGAGAGCTAGCGACCTAAACGGTAGCCTTCAAGTTATGTCCTTTAAACTTAAATAGCCAAAAACTTACCACTTCCACACGGATAGGGAGGATAACTATTATCAGTTATTTAACCTTTAACATGAGCATTAATCAAACGTCATAATTTTTTCTGGGTACATGATACCATACAGCATCCATATCAAATTTGCGTGTGCCGCACTAACATTAAACTTTCATATCAAGGCGGGGGCCTCAAACTAGTGTCCTGCGGGCCACATTTGGCCCACGGGCCACGTGTTTGAGACCCCTGGTATATCTGATCGCCGCTTTTGTTCTTGACACAAATGATGCGTGCAAACCAATCTTTGCATATCTTGAAACAGACCAATCAGAATCGTTTATTTAGACCGCGGTCCGTAGTCAAAAACTTACCACTTCCACACGGATAGGGAGGATAACTATTAACAGTTATTTAACCTTTAACATGAACATTAATCAAACGTAATAATTTTTTCTGGGTACATGATACCATACAGCATCCATATCAAACTTGCGCGGGCCGCACTAACATTAAACTTTCATATCAAGGCTGGGGCCTCAAACTAGCGTCCTGCGGGCCACATTTGGCCCGCGGGCCCCGTGTTTGAGACCACTTGTCTACAAGCGTGTGTGTTGATTGTGAAAGGAACCTTGCAGAAGTCTGGAGTCCTCGTTTGAGCACATTTTGAACAATCAAAAAGCAATTTGCCCTTGGTGGGAGTAAATAAGTAGCTATGGCTATTGTTCACGTTCACATTCAGGCTACTCCCACTAAACGTGTCCTTTTAAATGAATAATATTCTCCAATAGAACGGAATAGATGTTTATTGGAGTGATACCTGGACCACAGTAACTGAGGAGACACTCATATCATATCTATTGGTCTGATTTGAGAAATTATTTTTAGACAAGACAGTATGTGGGTTGCATGGTGCCGCACGGCTGCCTTCAGAGGCGTCGAGGTTCATATTTTGGCTCACACCTCTACAGTATATATGGAGTTTGGATTATTTGTTCTGCCCATGTTTGTGTTTGGTTTCCTATCACACTCCAAAAACATGTTCAGTAAAAAAAACGTTGGTATTTTGTCTATTTATATTGTGGATCAGCGGCACGGCGGTCGAGTGGTTAGCGCGCAGACCTCACAGCTAGGAGACCAGGGTTCAATTCCACCCTCGGCCATCTCTGTGTGGAGTTTTGTATGTTCTCCGGTTTCCTCCCACATTCCAAAAACATGCTAGGTTAATTAGCGACTCCAAATTGTCCATTGGTATGAATGTGAGTGTGAATGGTTGTTTGTCTATATGTGCCCTGTGATTGGCTGGCGACCAGTCCAGGGTGTACCCCGCCTCTCGCCCAAAGACAGCTGGGATAGGCTCCAGCACCCCCCACGACCCTCGTGAGGAAAAAGCGGTAGAAAATATATGAATGAATGAATTCTAGTTTTATATGCATTAAATTCTTATAAATGATAAATGAAAAACAAGGATGCGACTTTTCCCAAAGACTAATGTGGCAGTGAGATCAACACCATCTTTTCTGTTTTGTAGTAACTTTCTTGAATTCCACTAATGTGTCTCACTTTTCGTGGTTCCATTTCAGATTACTGGAGTTGAGGAACACAATTGATTTCAGAAAATAACTCATGGCAAAACAGGAAGGTGGTGTTGAATAGGACGGCGTTGATCTCGCTGCAACATTGTGTCTTTGGGAACAGTCAAGAATCACATCATGTATTTCAAATTGTTTTCTGCAGTTTTGGAAATTAATTTTACTTTAGGGGTTTTATTAGTGGTCTAGTGGTTAGCGCGCAGACCTCACAGCTAGGAGACCAGGGTTCAATTCCACCCTCAGCTATCTCTGTGTGGAGTTTTCATGTTCTCTCCTGGTACTCCGGTTTCCTCCCACATTCCAAAAACATGCTAGGTTAATTGGGAAGAGATGGCTGAGGGTGGAATTGAACTCAGGTCTCCTAGCTGCGAGGCCT
The DNA here is from genome assembly GCF_030265055.1 of Doryrhamphus excisus. Classification (NCBI taxonomy): domain Eukaryota; kingdom Metazoa; phylum Chordata; class Actinopteri; order Syngnathiformes; family Syngnathidae; genus Doryrhamphus; species Doryrhamphus excisus. The sequence goes on along the minus strand of NC_080488.1, from coordinate 8,903,287 downwards.
GTGTGCTAACCACTCAAACACCGTGCAGCCGGTGGAGAATAATTAACACCAAATACACAACTTTAGTGCCACAAGGTATGCTGGGAAGCCGGAGATCCTCACAACCACGCTGTATAAGAGGAAGTGATTGCTTTCACCATGTTGTACTGAACAGCCAGTACAATAGTTTTCTACATTTTTCTGATAAAACAAAACTCACAAAGCTAAAGAAAAAGCAAACACCCTTGTGGAGCCCTTTGAGAAAATGACTTAGCAATAATTTTTATTTTTTTTTTATAGTGATGTGTTTGTGATGCAGCCTCCAGACCGAAACTAACGTGTTCTATGCAAGCCAAGAGTCCTGCCGTCTCGCAGCTTGCCAGGAGTGTTATGAGACAAGGATGCTGTGCGTGACATTCCGGCTCGCTCCGTTTCCATGGATACCACACCTGATTAGACGGCGAGTCATGCACGTGCGATTGCGAGAGCAAGACAAGCAAACCTCTGTTAAAAGTCAAGACAAGACGTCCTACATCAAGGTGTACCTTATCTGCCTACAAACATCTAATTGTCCTCCAAAGCAAAGAAATGTAAACTTTACTTCTACCGACATTCCCACTTTGGTTGCTGATCACATGATCCATTATATCAGGGGTCTCAAACACGCGGCCCGCGAGCCAAATGTGGCCCGCAAGACACTAGTTTGAGGCCCCCGCCTTGATATTGCGGCCCGCGCAAGTTTGATATGGATGCTGTATGGTATCATGTACCCAGAAAAAAATTATTACGTTTGATTAATGTTCATATTAAAGGTTAAATAACTGTTAATAGTTATCCTCCCTATCCGTGTGGAAGTGGTAAGTTTTTGATATGGATGCTGTATGGTATCATGTACCCAGAAAAAATTATTACATTTGATTAATGTTCATGTTAAAGGTTAAATAACTGTTAATAGTTATCCTCCCTAGCCATGTGGAAGTGGTAAGTTTTGGGCTATTTAAGTTGAAAGGAAATAACTTGAAGGCTACCGTTTAGGTCGCTAGCTCTCTAGTTTGCGAGTTAGCATGTGTCTCAAGACCCTGCAGTTGTGCAATATGTTGTAAATAAAAAGAGTATAAATGTGACTATAGTCGTGTTTTGTCATGTCTACAGGGCTCTAATAATGCTTTGTTCATTTTAATCTGAAAAAAATAATTTGTCTACCCAACAACTATATGTGGTTTCTTAAGTTTATTATTTGCCGTTTTATTATTATTATATTTATTTATTACTGATTTATTCTTGATTTGTTTATTTATTTTTCATCTTATTTTGTGCAGAAAAATAAAAATTAAGATATTTGAGAACAGTGGAATGTTTTATCAGAGCTTTTATTGTAGAAAATCAGAACCAAAGCACTGAAAAAGTTTGTATATTTTTCTGTTTTTAATAAATGCGTTTTTTTTTTGTTTTTTTTGGAAAACCTGATGTGGCCCAGCCTTGCCCAGACCCTAGCTCCAGTGGCCCCCAGGTAAATTGAGTTTGAGACCCCTTCACTATATAGATCACCATTTTCCCTCTTTTATTTTTATTTTCTATTTTCTTCCCACATTGACGGGCAGCATCGTCTCTGCTCAGCATGCATGCAGTGGACAACACCAGGAGCTCCCAGAGATCCATAATCCTCATACAGGAGCCAAGTGGATGGCCTTAATGATTTCCATCTCGTCAATGAGCACCTCTCTGATTTAAAAATGAGAAATTTGAAGCCCTGTTGGAATTAGCCCACACCGGCGCCACATTCAGCACTCCTCTCTCAATCAATACTCATTGACTTGGGCAAGTAGGTGCTTCATCATTTTTAATCAGCGCTAATCAGACATCTTGTCCATTCTGCTTACAAGAGGGCAAAATTGAGTCTCCCAAGTTCAAAGTTCTCATTTGGACATTCGGATTCTCTTATATAATGTAATTGTGCTGTTAATCCAATAGTTATTTCAATGCACAGAGGAGATAAATTGTGATTAATAAACTATATTGACTGTTCGGAGGCCACTTTATCAGATAAAAAGTAGCCTATTATTGTGCAAATACATTAAAATGTTGCTTTTAAAAGAACCAACTGAGGGAGTTGAATGCCTTGCGCAAAGACACTTAGGCAACTCACACATTAAACAATGCAAATGTATGTAAGTGTTGTGCAAACGGCCTCATGTGAGTTCATAAAAGATGAAACCGTTTTTTCCCAGCAAACGTAAGAACTATTATGATTATTATAATTATTATATTAATGCTAATTATTATATTAATTATATATAATATTATTGTTATATTTGCATATTTTGCATAATAATAATAATATAATAATTATTATTTTAATTTTATTGTAATTATTATAATATTTTATTATTTTTAAAATATTTAAATATAAATATAAAATAATAAATAATAATAGCAGATTGCATGACAATTTAATAATAATAATAATAATAATAATAAGTGTTACCGTTCAATTGCTTAAATCTGTTGGATCCACATTGGGTGTGTCATGGGGGGCCCCCGTTCTTCATCGGCGATATAGTTGTGTAATGAGAACCCACGAAACAGACACGGTCACCCCCTGACTGGGCCCCTCATACATCATTAATGTTCCCACATCATAGTCCTGATAATTACCGAGGACGTGAATGTCACCTCAGTCGCACCTTCCCTATAGAGGATGACAGCGTAAAGGTCTGCGGTCGGCAGGATGTGCCACGAGTGCGCTATAGGTCGCACGTGTTGCTGGGCACGCACGCATTCCGACTGTGCCCATATTTGAAAATGGCGGATTTTACCCAAAGTGAAGCATACGTTGCTACTTATTAAAAATACAACACGTGGGACATTTAATTTTTTTGGCTTTGCTCCAGGAACCCTTTTTCACAGACACTATCATTAATGTGGATTTTCAAAATAAGGGCATTTTCTATAATAATAATCAATTTTTTAAAAACACTAGTGTCAAATGATGAAAATGTTTATCACCGCTTTCATTATTAAACACCATTTCTGAAATATGTCAATTTCTACCATATTTTTTGAAATATATATAATTTTTTTTAGTATTAACGGCTTCAAATGAACTAAAAAGATAAAAGATAGCACAGGTCTGAAAATCCATTTACCCAACAACCGCTTTACCTGATAGTAGCAGAACATTTGAATCGCACTTTAACCGCGTTATTATGCGCAATAAGGGGTTGCGTTCAAAGACACCACGTCCTTTCAGTTGAATTCACACGGTTTGAGTATTTTCTGGGATTTCCCAGCTCACAGTTTTTTTTTCCTGAGCCGCCTCTTTCATGTGCACAAAAGGACACAGATTGTTCCATCGTTATTGTTAAACTACAATTGTATGTGTTTGAAGCCGGGGAAGATTGATTTGAAAGATACTTGGTCAAATCTGCATGTTATGAGGATATAAAATCACTGCGTTAGAGTCCATTCAGTGATTGAATGAGATATGTGACCTCTAAAATTTTCATTTTTGGTTGAAAGAGCTCATCAGGGAAGTGTTATGATATGAATATTGCACTATATCTTTAATTAAAGCCGGGCTAAACAAGTATGCCTCCTGGATATGAAATACTTATGAATAAAAGTTCATATTTTTTTGACAAAATCTTAAATCTAACAATGTATTATATTATCTTTCTGATGGGAAATATTTTCCATTTCAACTGACAAGCCCGTTTCCCCATTTTGAAAAGAAAATCTCAAAATTACAGTTATGGTATACCACAAGGCTCCGTTTTGGAACCATTATTTTATGTATAGTTGTCTCCCGTTTATTGTGATTAATCGGTTACAGACCTGACCACAGGCCTGGAATGGTGGCCAGCCAATCACAGGAGCACATATAGACAAACAACCATTCACACTCATATTCATACCTATGGATATTTGGAGTTGCTAATTAACCTAGCATGTTTTTGGAATGTGGAAAACCGGAGAACCCGGAGAAAACCCACGCATGCACAGGGAGAATATGCAAACTCCATACAGAGATGGCCGAGGGTGGAATTGAACCCTGGTCTCCTAGCTGTGGGGTCTGCACACTAACCACTCAACCACCGTACAATACAATTTTTAACATTATTAGAGCCCTCTATATATGAAATAACCCCTGTCGTCACATTTACATTTGTATTACTGAAGACATATTAGACATAAATAAGATACACAGACTCACATATTAGCAGTTCCTTGAACACATCTTGGCATCGTGATGTTGCGTTGGAGACCCCAGGCCAGAAAAAAGTACGTTAGAATAGCTCAGCATAAACAATCACTCCAACAACGCAAGGACAGAACTTGAACTAAAGGGAAAGACAACTCAAATTAGCACCAGGTGCAAGTGATCAAGGAAAAGCAAAGCAGGCAGACATAGGACAGGGCTAAAACAGGAAATACTACAAAATAAAGGCATTAAACAGGAACAGCAAAAAATACTTTTCTGTCGTGGCTGTTGTCTCATGAGTGTTTTGTTATGGTGGCTTTAGATTTGTATCCATTTAAGTAATCCATTTAAGGCATAAATAAAACAAGGCATATTCCCTAGGGGACCTTAGGGGACCTTAGGGGCCAATAGCACTTGTTAACAAATTAACAGTTAATTGGCATTGGTATCGGCCAATCTCACTCATGGATGATCAGTATTGGAATTGGCAACTAAACCACTGATTGGAGAACCCTAATTATAATGATTATTATATTATTATCATTGTGCCTGTTGTGAGATCATTTCTTCTTTTTTTTATTTTAGCTCATGAATTAGTTCATGGCTACACAGTGGACAAGTGGTTAATGTGCAGGCCTCGCAGCTAGAAGCCCCGAGTTCAATTCCACCCTCCGCCATCTCTGTTTGCATGCTCATGCGTGGGTTTTCTCCGGGTACTCCGGTTTCCTCCCACATTCCAAAAACATGCTAGGTTAATAAGCGACTCCAAATTGTCCATAGTTATGAATGTGAGTGTGAATGGTTGTTTGTCTATATGTGTCCTGTGATTGGCTGGCGACCAGTCCAGGCTGTACACCGCCTCTTGTGTGAAGACAACTGGGATAGGCTCCAGCACCCCTTGTGAGGATAGGCGGTAGAAAATGAATGAATAATTACTTTAGTAATAATTAGTGAATATGTATAATTTGCTTCAATATGCAAATATTTTGTACTAATGTTAAGCCACAAAACAGAGGTTATGTTTTATATGATGACTTTTATTTATTTTATTTATTATACTACAATGTATAGTCCGGAAAATATAATATTATAATTTTTTATTGCAATTTTTATCTCATTATTTGTATAGAAAATAAATAACATCCATTCATTTTCTACCGCTTTTTCCTCACGAGGGTCGCGGGGGTGCTGGAGCCTATCTCAGCTGTACATCCTGGACTGGTCGCCAGCCAGCCAATCACAGGGCACATATAGACAAACAACCATTCACACTCACATTCGTACCTATGGACAATTTGGAGTCTCTAATTAACCTAGCATGTTTTTGGAATGTGGAAGGAAACCGGAGTACCCGGAGAAAACCCACACATGCATGAGGAGAACTTGCAAAAGAGATGTCTGAGAGGTGGAATTGAACCCTGGTTTCCTAGCTGTGAGGTCTGCGCGCTAACCACTCGACCACCGTGCCACAAAATAAATAACATTAAAGTCATTATAGATGTGTCTGAATTGACCCACAGTAAATCTTTGCGTTTGATGTAACGGGAGCGCCTGCTGTATATTTTTATGATCACGTATTTATGAAGGAAATACGTCTTCTGCAGAAAAACGCAACATTTTCTGATTTTTTTTTCAAACAAAAATCTTTGTACAAGAATCAGGCCGCCTGCAGGTCTCAGGTTGTCAGCAGACAAAAAAGCAACACCTGCGAACACAAACACAGTTTGAGTGCAGGCTGAATCTTCATTTGGCCAATTATTCCGATGCTCCAAATTGCAGAGCCTGTCCGTCCAAAAAAGCCTCTTCCCGTGATTCCAACTTCCCTTTCCTTCGCCTTGCTCTCCGGAGAGATATTCAGCAGTGCTTCCAACCCCACTGATAAGACAGTTTAACTCACAATGAGCCTGTTTTGCCTCAACACATTTCTTCCCACACATCTTCCAGCGTTGTGGGTTTTATTGATCGCTATCCTCCCAGGAGTGTTGGTGCCTACACTGGGCCACTCAGCAGAAGACGTGTGGACCGTTGATGGTTGTTAGCCCCACTGGCTTCTCTGTCTCGTAGCTTTGCATGGTGCCAGCCTCGGTAGATGGCTTTCTGCTTGTTAGGGGGCCACCCAAAATAGAGGAGGCACTTTTTTTTTTTTTTTGTACATGGCTGGATGATTTAGCCTGGCATGAGTTTACGAGCTGCCAAGGTTTATAGCTAAGTGTACGTATGTCTCTATTATGTGGAACCGTGGGATTTGGGATGGGCTGGTCTCAAACGTGTCTTAAAAGAAGACATGCGGTGTAGTTCAGCGGCACAATGTTTTGATTTGAGGAAGGCCCTAATATTTCCCCCGGTGGACGGCAACCACGAGGGGGAGGTAAGGAAGACGTCAAGACACAAGTCTCTAAGGAAATGCTGGCAGGTCTGTACTCGTGAATTAATTGGGGCTAACAATAATAACAATGTCAGAAGTGTTTTCATATAAAAAATATATATCATACTTTTTATTCAAAAATATATAAAACAAAAGTTCAGGGTTTTTTTTTTCATCTAAAAACAAACCAAAGTTTAGGTCTTTCATTTATACTTTGTCACCTGAAAAGAGCCAGCATAGAGTAGTTACTTCCTGCTTACAGTTAAAAGACCGAAAATACAGTAGTTACTGAGGACCTAATGAGAAGAGTAGTTACTGAGGACCTCATGAAGAAGTAATGGGGTACTAATGAGTGGAGTGGTTACTGAGGAACATAGGCACATACATTTTGAGTAGTTTCTGATGAATTAATGATGAAGTCATGAGGTACTCATGAGTAGAGTTGTTACTGAGGAACATAAGCACATACATTTAGAGTAGTTACCGATGAACTAGTGAAGAAGTCATGAGGAACCCATGAGTAGTTACTGAGGAGCGAAGACACATACATTTAGAGTAGCTACTGAGGAACCAATGAAGAGGCAATGAGGGACTGATGAGTAGAGTTGTTAATGAGAACATAAGCACATACATTTAGAGTGGTTATTGAGGAACCAATGAAAAGGTAATGAGGGACTGATGAGCAGAGTTGTTACTGAGGAACCAAGGGACATGCATTTAGAGTAGTTATTGAGGAACTAATGAGTATAGTAGTGACTGGGGAACTAATTTAGAGTAGTTACCGAGGAACTATGTCATCTAAATTTAGAGTAGTTATTGAGGAAGTAATGGGCATGCATTTAGAGTAGTTATTGAGGTACTAATGAGTAGAGTAGTTACTGGGGAACTAATTTAGAGTAGTTACCGAGGAACTATGTCATCTAAATTTAGAGTAGTTATTGAGGAAGTAAGGGGCATGCATTTAGACTGGTTATTGAGGAACTAATGAGTAGTTACTGGGGAACTAATTTAGAGTAGTTACCGAGGAACTGTGCCATATAAATTTAGAGTAGTTATTGAGGAAGTAAGGGGCATGCATTTAGAGTAGTTATTGAGGAACAAATGAATAGAGTAGTTACTGGGGAATAAATTTAGAGTAGTTACCGAGGAACTATGTCATCTAAATTTAGAGTAGTTATTGAGGAAGTAAGGGGCATGCATTTAGAGTAGTCATGAAGGAACTAACGAGTAGAGTAGTTACCGAGGAACTAATTAAAAAGTAATGGAGGGCGAATGAGGAGAGTAGTTACTGAGGAACTATGGCGTCAAAATGTTGAGTAGTTACTGAGGAACTTAGGGAGATGTATATTTAAGGTAGTTAACAAGTAGAGTAGTCACTGAGGAACTAATGAAGAAATAATGGGGGCAAATGAGGGGAGTAGTTACTGAGGAACCATTGCACCTACATTTTGAGTAGTTCCTGATGAACTAAGGGGCATATATTTAGAGATGTTATTGTGGAACTAGTGCACATACATTTAGAGTAGTTACTGCATAACTAATGAGGAAATGATGTGTAGAGTAGTTACATTCAAGAACATCACTGAGCAGGGAGAAGCAGAGTTTCTTTTTCATGTGTACTCTGTATTAAATATCAACTCTACATTGGACAGAAAAGTAAAACAGCACCATCTGCTGGATTCGCGGGGTCAATGCCTCCACTGCAGCATCAAACATGACATCATAACCACTGATTGAAATGGACTTGCCTAAATTTTTAAATTATCAGTCTGACTTTAGCTTGTGTTTATTTTCAGTACCTTGTTAGCGAAATAGCAGCACATCTGCCTTTTGAAAGTACAGCTTGTGCACAATTAGTCACCTCAGCTGCACAGCAACAAAGAGCTGGCAGGCAGAGGTCGTATAAATAACACATGAAGAGATAATTGCTGCAGGTTTGTGCAAAATAAAGACCATTGCAGCAGCGAATGGTGATAAGTGGAACTTGAGTATATCGTTTGACTTGGCGGTGCGTCAATCACTCTGGGGAAATATAAGATACAGGTGAAGCGACAGCAGCTTTGATTTATCTCTGCATCATTTGTTTTATCAATACTCAGGGGGGTGTCTCATTATAATAAATAATAATAATAATTAAACAATAACTGAAAAAGAACTCAATCATTTTGTTGCATGCATGCGTTTTCTTGTCTCTTGCCCCCAAACAGGCATGAACAGGCTTCATAGAACAATAGCGAACAGAGTGAGACCTCTTGTCAGTCACACTATGGTTTTATCTCTGCACTAATACTACCAATATCTGTACTCTATTTATTAATTAATTGTATTTTTAGAGATTTTTAAGATTGAAATATATAAATATGCCCTGTGATTGGCTGGCCACCAGTCTAGGGTGTACCCCAACTCTGGCCCGAAGACAGCTGGGATAGGCTCCAGCATCCCCTGCGACCCTCGTGAGGAAAAAACGGTAGAAAATGAATGAATATATAAATAGGAAATTTAGCAATTTGTACTTTTGCTCCAAAGTTTCTTGGAAACTACAAAGCAGATAATTATAAGCAGCTGGTGGTAAGTGTTACAAAACCTTTGGCTGCAATATATTAGTGGAGAATTAAGTGATGAGCACGGGTTCATCGGGACATTGCAGCCATGGAGAAAAAATATCAGGGAAATAAATAACATTTAGTTAATTTTAAATGTGTAGAAATATGAGAAATATTATATTGACTTTCCTGAATAAACCAAGCATTTGGTATGTAGTATCAAGCTTAGCTAACCCGTGCGCTATTTACACAGAGCATAAAATTCATATTAACCTTGTTAATTCTCTCAAAATATGTGCACATAATGATTGGCTACAAAATTAAGCTGCAGTAAGAATTTCACGTGACGCATTCTGATGCTTTACAAACCTGTGATTACCACGGGAAGATGCTCCTGAGATGCGTTTATAATGCGGGATTTTTCACCTAAAGCGTTTTTGTTTCCTTTGTTTTGGTATATTTGGTGATGATGAGGATGGTGGCGATGACGCGGGATCATCCGTTTACTGTAGGGGCATCTTGAACAACGAAGAGAACAGACTGGTAAACAAGTTAAAGTGCACTGCTTGTGCAAATGATGTCTCATGATACTCGCATATGAATGCATTCATGAATATGCATAAGTCACTTTAAGAGCACAGCTGACACTTAAAGACCAATGAGCAACTTACTTATATTAATATTTTTGCTTGTATGATATTTGTATTCTCCACTAAATTAATACTTTTTATCGTTTTTTTTTTTCAGTTTTTATCTGATATAGTCTTCTGAGCAGTGCTGGAGCCTATCCCAGCTGACTTCAGACGAGAGGCGGGATACACCCTGGACCGGTCACCAGCCAATCACAGTGCACATATAGACAAACAACCATTCACACTCACATTCATACCTATGGACAATTTGGAGTCGCTAATTAACCTAGCATGTTTTTGGAATGTGGGAGGAAACCGGAGTACCCGGAGAAAACCCACGCATGCACGGGGAGAACATGCAACCTCCACACAGAGATGACGCAGGGTGGAATTGAACCCTAGCTAGTAGCCTAGCTGTGAGATATGTGCGCTAACCACTCGACCACCGTGCAGCCTTGCTTAACAAAGTTAATACATTTAATATTTTTGTAGTTAGATAATGAAAAAAAATTTTTTAAACATTTTTAGAGCCCTGTAGACATAAAATAACAACCCTATAATCACGTTTACACTACTATTAATCATTGTTTTGCATTACATTGTGCACCTCTTATGCTGCAGGGACTTGGGAAGGCTGCTATCTAGTAAGCTAGCAAGCTAACCAGCTGGCCTTAAATGTATTTTTTCTAAATGAAAGAAGCCAAAACCTACCACTTCCACACGGAATGAGGCAACAATGATTTGCAGCCTTGTACTACATATCACTTTTCAATATAATTGACTGGTAATAGACAATAGCCTACCATGAAGCAGCAATCATTTATTTTCACGCATATACTATCATAAACACTGGGATGCCCGGTGGGATACATGGTTGTTGCAATGGTTTAAATCATGCTTTATTATGTTATACCATAGTTTAAGTAATATGAACTCAAATCTGAGTTGTTACTTGACATAATTGTACATTGTGCAGCATCGTTATCAAACCACACCATCACAAGAATACTCAATTTTCCTTTTTTGACCCTAAAGGGAAACAGAACCAGTACATTAAAGATGCAACATGTGAGTTATGAACTATTAATGCTTGCAGAAAAATATGCAGTATTTGTCTGAAGTACATTCCCAATTAGATGTATTTTCATTGTTTAAAATTCAATGAAGATCCTATTGGTTAGTATTATAATAAACAAGGTCAGGCAACACCTCCTGAAATGAGCCTCTTTGGGGCGAGAGGCGGGGTATACAATGGACTGGTCGCCAGCCAATCACAGGGCACATATAGACAAACAACCATTCACACTCACATTCATTTGGAGTCGCCAATTAACCTAGCATGTTTTTGGAATGTGGGAGGAAACCGGAGAAAACCCACGCTTGCACAGGGAGAACTTGCAAACTCCACACAGAGATGGCCGAGGGTGGAATTGAACCCTGGTCTCCTAGCTGTGAGGCCTGCATGCTAACCACTGGACCGCCGTGCCGCCCTTGAAGCATCTTCATTCATTCATTTTCTACCGCTTTTTCATCACGAGGGTCGCGGGGGTGCTGGAGCCTATCCCAGCTGTCTTTGGGTGAGAGGCGGAATACACCCTGGACTGGTCGCCAGCCAATCACAGGGCACATATAGACAAACAACCATTCACACTCACATTCGTTTGGAGTCGCCAATTAACCTAGCATGTTTTTGGAATGTGGGAGGAAACCGGAGTACCCGGAGAAAACCGGTGGAATTGAACCCCGGTCTCCTAGCCGTCAGGTCTGCGCGCTAACCACTCGTACACCGTGCCGCCCTTGAAGCATCTTAAAGTAGTTTATTCTGTCATCTCATGTTTGTTCATTATTTCTACAGTATTTCCAAACTAAGCAAATATAAGAACATCTCTATTCGTTTTTATAAGCATGCCGCCACATCTTTCATATTCAGTTTTCCCTACAATGAAAAAATAAGCTGAGGATTCTAATTAATTTAATTTTGGAAGAGAGAAAAGCTTTGGAAATAAGGAGCTGCTGTTGGCATTTTTCTAGCCCATTGATTCCTTGTTACTGCGGCACATTATGGCCCCCCGGATGCTCATAAATCAATTCATAGCCTTTTGTCCTCTTACAGAAGATTGTCTTCACTCTTGGCTGTAAGATGGCAGAGGTGACGAGGATCTTTTGTTGCAACACGAGGCGCAGGGCAGCGCCTCGAACCCACCACCAAAAATGCCTGCAGAATGTATGTGCTACCTGCCGGGCGGCTAAGTGAGCATTGGCTGACATCCAGGCGTCGAGTTTTGCAACGTAGGGGATCCATCTATGTCTTGGAGAGCGGTACACATGCATACACTGTACCATGGACTCTCAGTGTGGACAGGAATGACAACAGTGGGAAGTTTTCACACTCACATTCATACCTATGGGCAATTTGGAGTCGCTAATTAACCTAGCATGTTTTTGGAATGTGGGAGGAAACCGGAGTACCCGGAGAAAACCCACGCATGCACAAGGAGAACATGCAAACTCCACACAGAGATAGCTGAGGGTGGAATTGAACTCCGGTCTTCTAGCCGTGAGGCCTTGCATGCTAACAACTCGTCCGCCGTGCAGCCTTCTCAAGGGATAATGCAATAGAAATGAAACTTACATATATACAGTCATCCCTTCCCTCGTTTATCATAGATTAATTTGTTTTAGACAGGACCGTGATATGTGAATTTCCGTAAAGTAGCATCGCAAGCTACCGAACAAACTAGTGAGGCTCTCCAATTAATGTCATCCAAAGAGTTTCAAAGTGGAAAAGAAGGACAAAGTAACAAGCAAAAAAAAAAAAAAAATACCACTTCCACACGGAATTGGAGAACTTTTTATATCACTCATGTCATGGCTGACAAAATATTGAAAACCAATTTATATGTCGTATTCTGTCCACTCGGCGTCTGTAATATTGTCCGACACAACACATTTCCCCTCCCATTCCTTGTGGAAGTGGTTTCTGACTTTTGTTATTGAGGTGAGAAACACTAATTAATTCAAGAAATGAAGAGGCGGTGAGAGGCAGGGTACTGGACTGGTCCAGCTGACTGGTCGCCAGCCAATCACAGGGCATATATAAACAAACCATTCACACTCACATTCATACTGGACCTTCTAGAACAGGGGTCTAAAACACGCGGCCCGCAGGACACTATTTTGAGGCCCCGCCTTGATATGAAAGTTTAATGTTAGTTTGATATGGATGCTGTATGGTATCATGTACCCAGAAAAAATTATTACGTTTGATTAATGTTCATGTTAAAGGTTAAGTAACTGTTAATAGTTATCCTCCCTATCCGTGTGGAAGTGGTAAATATTTGGCTATTTAAGTTTAAAGGAAATAACTTGAAGACTACCGTTTAAAGGTCGCTAGCTCTCTAGTTTGCGAGTTAGCATGTGTCTCAAGACCCTGCAGTTGCGCAATATGTTGTAAATAAAAAGAGTATAAATGTGACTATAGTCGTGTTTTGTCATGTCTACAGGGCTCTAATAATGCTTTGTTCATTTTAATCTGAAAAAATAATTTGTCTACCCACCAACTATATGTGGTTTCTTAAGTTTTTATTATTTGCCGTTTTATTATTATTATTGTATTTATTTATTTATTATTGATTGATTGATTTTGATTTTTCATCTTATTTTGTGTAAAAAAATAAAAATTAAGATATTTGAGGAACAATGGAATTTTTTATCAGAACTTTTCTTGTAGAAATTTTTTTTAATTTTTTTGTTTTTAATAAATGTGTTTTTTTTGGAAAACCTGATGCTCCAGTGGCCCCCAAGTAAATAGAGTTTGAGACCCCTGTTCTAGAACTAATTAATGATACTTGAAAACCAAATACTGCAGGATCCTGACAAGACTATGCTTATAAGTACATTAGTATTATTCTACACACCACATGTGAGGATGAAGAGTAGCAGTGTGCAGACAGAAAGAAGTGATGCGGTCATAACAGAAAACCAAGAAGAGGAAAAACAAGTCTTTTTTTAAACCGCGGTTGTTTACGGCTGGTTTGCACGTGCATTGTGTGTGGTCATTGGTCTGATATGAAGAAGACCAGTGAAGCAATTATTTACACACAAGAGCTTAACGTGACATAAACTTATCTCTTTTCTAGTGAAAATACTAAAAAGTGCATTGGCAGGGTGAGAGTAAAAAAAAAAATAAAACGCCACCAATTAGGACAGTAAGACAATGAAAATCAAAGCAAGCCATATTTACTTTCTGTTATGGTTTGTGAATTCAATCAAATTTCCCCTAAACCAGGGGTGGGCAAACTTTTTGACTCGCGGGCCGCATTGATTTAACAAAATTGACGGGGGGATTATGTAGTATTTTACACGTAACAGTCCATTTTTACACCTATATTTTTACACATATTTTACATGTAAAAGTGTCATGCAATCTGCTATATGTGCACTTTGAAATCATTTATTTGATGTAAAGTGTGTTATAAATGTATTATTATTATTATTATTATTGTTATTTTTATTAGAATTATTATTATTATTAGTTATAGTAATGTTATTATAGTATTATTATTATTATTTTGTTAATAATAATAATATTACTACCATTATTATATTAATATTATTAACAACAATATTAATATAATAGTATTATTATTATTATTATTATTGACAACAACATTATTATTATTATTTGTATTACTATTATTGTGCTTGTGCTCCTTTTTCCAGGAGTATTTTGTAATATTACTACCATTATTATATTAATATTATTAACAACAATATTAATATAATAGTAGTATTATTATCATTATTGGCAACATTATTATTATTATTATTATTATTATTATTATTATTATTATTATTATTATTATTATTATTATTATTATTATTATTATTATTATTATTATTATTATTATTATTATTATTATTATTATTATTATTATTATTATTATTATTATTATATTATTATTATTATTATTATTATTATTATTATTACTACTATTACTATTATTGTGCTTGTGCTCCTTTTTCCAGGAGTATTTTGTAAACAGCAGACCACATCAAATAACGAAATTGATAAAGCAGCTACCTCAACCATCAAAAAGTTGGCTCAAGCCACGATGCCAGGTTGTATGTTGAGTTTAAATGAAATACTTTGGAAAAAACAGGCGGGCCATATTGAAACACTTGGCGGGCCGGATGTGGCCCCCGGGCCGTAGTTTGCCCACCCCTGCCCTAAACTGTAAGAGTCCTGGTGGTTTCACATTGCCACATTCAGCCCCGACATTGCCCCGCAGCAGCAGGAGGAGATTTCTCAGACAGTTCTATGTAGCTGGGACTTGCAAGGGTGTGACAGCCCCGCAGACACTGACGTGGGGAAGGTGCCGCCGAGCGCTGAGAGGTCAGCGAGAGCCAACCGTAGCCTGACAACAGCCTGGGGGCACAGCTGTAGGCACACCTCCAAAGGTCACCCAAGCCTGCCTTGCACAAGCCATCAAACTCTGCACACGACGCCCATAAAATCCTACATGACATTGGCCATTTTTTTTTGGGGGGGGGGGGGTGATGAAAACCATAATCTTCTTTTGTCTTATGTGCAAGTTTCTAAAGATATTTTAATGGACAAAGTGACATCTGCACAATGTTATCATCAGCCAATTTGATGCCGCACTTTATGGCTCATTACAAGTCCAATGGACTCTCAATGCTTGTTTGATTACTGGGGAGGTCACACACAGGTTCAGTATTTGGACAATTTTGAACCAATCAACAAAAAACAGTCAGTCAGTGCCTCAAATGTATACAGCAATCTAGAGCATCCCAAAAATGCTCAATATTTGTGCCATCAATAAACTGTACCAACCGTACGCTATGGTAGTATACCCTTAATGCCACTATGGGCCGACCCATCCGGATTACCAATGTATTTTCTTGTGTTCTTCTTTGACCAAGACCAAACAAAACCAATTCCAAAACTAATACCAAGACCAAGACCAAGACCAAGACCAAGACCAAGACCAAGACCAAGACCAAGACCAAGACCATCATCAATGGACAATGGACCTCGGGATCTTGAGATCCTCAAGATCTCGAGGTCCATTGTTCATCCAAGACCGAGATCAAGACCAAACAAAACCAAGGCCAAGACCAAGACCAAGACCAAGACCAAGACCATCATCTCCTGTTGCAACATGATAATGCACGGCCCGACACTGCAAAGAACAAAGATCAGAACACCATTCCTGTAAGATGGAAACGTCCCAGTCAGATCCCACACCCCGCCACAATAAAAGGTCACCCAAAAATTGACAGTTTTACTGTCTTTTGGTTTGTTTGTTTTTTTTGGTGGTGGGGGGTGGTCTTGGTCTTGGATGAATCCCGAGGTCCCGAGGTCCATTGTTGTGCCATTCATCCAGGACCAAGACCAAGAATAATACCAAGACCAAGACCAAGACCAAGACCAAGACCAAGACCAAGACCAAGACCAAGACCAAGACCATCATCTCCTGTTGCAACATGATAATGCACGGCCCGACACTGCAAAGAACAAAGATCGGAACACAATTCCTGTAAGCTGGAAACGTTCTTGGTCTTGGTCTTGGTTTTGGTCTTGGATGAATGGCACAACAATGGACCTCGGGATCTTGAGGATGGACAACAATGGACCTCGGGATCTTGAGATCCTCAAGATCCTCAAGATCCCGAGGTCCATTGTTGTGCCATTCATCCAAGACCAAGACCAATACCAAGACCAAGACCAAGACCAAGACCAAGACCAAGACCAAGACCAAGACCAAGACCATCATCTCCTGTTGCAACATGATAATGCACGGCCCGACACTGCAAAGAACAAAGATCAGAACACAATTCCTGTAAGCTGGAAAAGTCCCAGTCAGATCCCACCCCCCACCACCAACCCCCCCCCCCCCAAAAAACAGTAAAACTGTCAATTTTTGAGTGACCTTTCATTGTGGCCAACCTAAGGCACATCAATAATCATCTATAATCTCCAATCAATGTCTCCATATGTCACACCATTGAACTGGATGAACGATAACATTTTAAACTAACACTGATTTCGGCCATTTTAGTTGGCTGTTTGTGTCCAAAAAAGTTTTACAACTTTGAGTTGTCTAGTTTCTGGTCTATTTTGCAGATTTATAGATATTAGATGTATAAACATATTAAAGGGGACCTATTATACTAATTTTTCGGCCCTTTGTATTGAGTTGTGGACTCCTATAGAGCAGCTAAACACAATAACCAGCACAGAAAGCTTTCTAGTTCTTCCAGAATCTGCACCTATTCGAGCTGTATTTCTTTGGATTTTGTGCTTCCTGTAAAAAGGGTTTGTTTTAATGTATTCCATCCCCCCCGGTACACCCATTGTGGTTGGTCACACTCCCAAGTGCAAAGAAGGTGCTAAGAAGGGTTGCTAACTTGGATGATAAAAAGGAATTATGGCTTTCCTTTAAACCCAACAAAACACTTTTTACGAGCAATGTAAAAAAAAAAAAGTAGCCACGCCCATAGGAATCCTGTCTCTCTGTGATGTCACAAAGGAAGAGTTTTGTAAAGCCCTCTGAAACTGAGGGTTTTGAACCATCCCAAACTTTTTTCAGGGTTCACTTCCAAACCTCATTATCTGAAACTTTGGCATCATTAAACACGAAAAAACAACATTCTAAGTACATTTATAGGTCAGAAAAGTGGAAAAAAACACAACATATTTGTTCAAATTGGGTGTCCATTCGAGTGGAGTTTTTTTTTAAAGTAAATTCTTCCTCTTGTTTCTGGCCTCTGAGGAGTCGAGTTAATTTGAGCAGCTGGAAAAGAGTGTGGCAGTACGAGCAAAGGATGAAAGGTTAAGTAGATAATGTGCTGGCTGTGCCAAGCTGTCATCTACTGCTTCTACACGTTGTTTGTTTTTAGCTTTTTTTTTTTTCCTAATAGGCCTTTTCACTCTCAGTCATTTTCCACCCCTGGCAGCGCTGTCGGTGCCCGTCACCGTTTCACGATGAGGCTGAGATCACCAAGGCCAAGGGCATGCCCGTCTGCATGTGACTTTGCTGTCAGCATTAATGCATTCAGGGCAGCGCTACATGCTTTTTCAGGTGTGCACTGTCAGCAGATTGTAATCTAATCCAATCTGGTATTAAAAGACTAACTTGACACTTGACTTCATCTAAAAAAAAACACATGGTACTGAGGTATAAAGTGATTACAGGACGCATTGGAAGTGGTAAAAATAACTTTTTAAGATAGTTTGGATTTTTTTACATTAAGTCGTATGATGTCACTATTAGCAGTGTAGTGCATTAATAGTGATTTACCCCCCTAACTTCATCCCATTACATTTTGGTGCATTAAAATATACCTTCAATGCATCACTTTACGCACGCTATACTGTACGACAGGGGTCTCAAACTCAATTTACTTGGGGGCCACTGGAGCTAGGGTCTGGGTGAGACTGGGACGCATCAGGTTTTTCACAAAAAAAAAACGCATTTATTAAAAACAAAAAAAATTTAAATAACTTCGCTTTGGTTCCAATTTTCTACAAGAAAAGCTCAGATAAAACATTCCACTGTTCTCAAATATCTTACTTTTTATTTTTCTACACACCATACATACCATACAACATCCATATCAAAAACTTACCACTTCCACACGGATAGGGAGGATAACTATTAACAGTTATTTAACCTTTAACATGAACATTAATCAAACGTAATAATTTTTTCTGGGTACATGATACCATACAGCATCCATATCAAAAACTTACCACTTCCACACGGATAGGGAGGATAACTATTAACAGTTATTTAACCTTTAACATGAACATTAATCAAACGTAATATTTTTTCTGGGTACGTGATACCATACAGCATCCATATCAAAAACTTACCACTTCCACACGGATAGGGAGGATAGCTATTAACAGTTATTTAACCTTTAACATGAACATTAATCAAACGTAATAATTTTTTTCTGGGTACATGATACCATACAGCATCCATATCAAAAACTTACCACTTCCACACGGATAGGGAGGATAACTATTAACAGTTATTTAACCTTTAACATGAACATGAATCAAACGTAATAATTTTTTCTGGGTACATGATACCATACAGCATCCATCAAACTTGAGTGGTAAACTTTCATATCAAGGCGGGGGCCTCAAACTAGTGTCCTGCGGGCCACATTTGGCCCGCGGGCCGCATGTTTGAGACCCTTGCTGTACGACTTCATGCTTTTAGACTTCCTGCTTAGCTGTGGAGCTCGATTACATGCTCTTATAAAAAGAGAAAAAAAATGAGTCCTGTTATATAAGCTTCCACTGTACTACGTATGGCTCCATGAATAATCCACTGATGGGACTGAAGGGGAGATTACATTTTAAATCTAGTCTTAAGAATTGCAATCAATGACACTCTCTGAGACTCGGCACCGTGAGTTGTTGATGAAGGGTGTTTACAACAAGGACACACACACATACACACACACACACACAAACTCATCCATTACTGATTGAACAATATCAAGGCTTCAGTCAACAATGCCTCTCTTAAAGGCACACTTCACTCCTCATTCGTCAACCTGTCGTCATACATCGACTTCTCGCTGAAAAGTACTTTGAGTAGTCACCAACGCGCCTCTTACATCTGAGTCACGACTCATTCAGTGAGTGTTAAGCACTCATCTACGGCCGCTCATTCACATGAATGGTGTCACCTTCAAGTGAGAAAGTGAATTTGGGAGAAAATCAATATGATAAACTGCGACTTGTTTTGTCCTGAAATTGTTTCAGTTTGGAAATCGATACAGGAGCCGGAGCCATTCATCACTGTACCAGAAAAGTGGGCACCCCCGGGAAAACGTTCAGGCCTCCATATGTGATGCTGCAATGGGTGATGGCGGAGTGGAATAAAGATAAAGTAAATAAATACACATAATACATAGAAGAGGGATTTTACAGCCTTTGCAGGTTTACTCTCTGAAGGCTCACGTCCAGGGTTTTATCAGAGTGTGACAGACACAATAAAAATAACCTTCACAGTGGGGGGGGCTGCTCGCATTAATACAGAACAGCAGGCATCTGAGCCAGGTCATTAGAGGCTGCTGACAGTGGCGTCATGACAACGGGGCTATATGGCGCTCACGTGGAACAATGTGCGCCATGTTCCTTGGCTGACCTCTACGAAGCATCCTCGTGTTTCTCCTCATTAGGATGAAAGACAAGCGAAAGCGGTACTCTTAACGAAAAAAAACTCTTTATAATTACATTCTACTGCTTTCATTTATGTGTAATTATGTTTTGTATTCATATTTCATGACACAAAGTATTAGGACACCTACAGTAAGTGGTACAATATGATGGACTGTGTTTGCCCTTTTATCCAGTTCACAGTTCCACATGTCCAAAAGGAGTAGGAAGAAGCAAAGCTTATTAAATCCTACCCCTCCATCTGGTACTTTTACAATGAGTAAATGTTACATTTGTTCACTTCCTGCTTTCCATAATACAGTTTAAGGTTTTTTCGTTTTTTTTTAATAATGCACCTCGTACCGAACGTGGCCCGCAGGACACTAGTTTGGGGCCCCCGCCTTGATATGAAAGTTTAATGTTAGTGCGGCCCGCGCAAGTTTGATATGGATGCTGTATGGTATCATGTACCCAGAAAAAATTATTACGTTTGATTAATATTCATGTTAAAGGTTAAATAACTGTTAATAGTTATCCTCCCTATCCGTGTGGAAGTGGTACGTTTTTGATATGGATGCTGTATGGTATCATGTACCCAGAAAAAAATATTACGTTTGATTAATGTTCATGTTAAAGGTTAAATAACTGTTAATAGTTATCCTCCCTATCCGTGTGGAAGTGGTACATTTTTGATATGGATGCTGTATGGTATCATGAACCCAGAAAAAATTATTACGTTTGATTAATGTTCATGTTAAAGGTTAAATAACTGTTAATAGTTATCCTCCCTATCCGTGTGGAAGTGGTACGTTTTTGATATGGATGCTGTATGGTATCATGTACCCAGAAAAAATTATTACATTTGATTAATGTTCATGTTAAAGGTTAAATAACTGTTAATAGTTATCCTCCCTATCCATGTGGAAGTGGTAAGTTTTGGGCTATTTAAGTTTAAAGGAAATAACTTGAAGGCTACCGTTTAGGTCGCTAGCTCTCTAGTTTGCGAGTTAGCATGTGTCTCAAGACCCTGCAGTTGCGCAATATGTTGTAAATAAAAAGAGTATAAATGTGACTATAGTCGTGTTTTGTCATGTCTACAGGGCTCTAATAATGCTTTGTTCATTTTAATCTGAAAAAAATAATTTGTCTACCCACCAACTATATGTGGTTTCTTAAGTTTTTATTATTTGCTGTTTTATTATTATTATTATATTTATTTATTACTGATTGATTGATTTTCTTTATTTTTGATTTATTTATTTTTCATCTTATTTTGTGCAGAAAAATAAAAATTAAGATATTTGAGAACAGTGGAATGTTTTATCAGAGCTTTTATTGTAGAAAAAACATAAATCCCCCCCCCCAAAAAAAACGATTGGACATAAGAGTTACACAGACATACACACACGTTTACACACAGAGTGTTTTTTTTGGTCAATGATCCAGATGCTTAAGACCCAAACACAAACCTTACGCCTCCATCTCCAGCCATCAAATTGCACGCTACATTTGCACATTACTGCTTGTGGATGCTTTTAAAATTAAACTCACTGGCAGCTGATTGCTTTTAGAGAAGCGTTGTTAAATTGCAGACAGTTAACGGCGTTTTAATTTAAGGGACTTGTGATTTGAATTTTAGCCGTTAACAAACAAGTAAGGTGCACGTGTCATTAAAACAAAATATGACCTTTTGTCGGGTTGTTAATTAGAGGGACGATTCGACAACTGCTATGACGCCCAAAGTTTGAGACCTGAAATTGTTTTCCTTATCTTTCCTTTCCAATAGAAAAGGATATCACTCTGTGGCTCGTTTCAATTAAATGGATTGCGGTGACAATTTATCTTATTTATACATTATTTTTCCAAGCTTCTGGACTTCACTGTTTAAAATGCAATAAATTGTGTTGTGAATGACAATCAACTGCAGTGAAAAGTGAATGAGCATTGGATACAACAGAGTATACTGCAAGTTACCTTTCCAATAAAATACCAGCCACCAGTGTCAATGTCTGTACAATCACTTGGCCTTCAGTTGGTACTAATCCAGTCCACTACCATTGCTATCACGTCACAATTACACAAACCATAACTAATATATAAAAACACCACATGACAATGCATGGCATCAATATTTACCATTACCAATATTTATATAATAACAGGACATACATATTTGTAAAAATATATATATATATATATATAAACTCAGGGCTGCACGGTGGACGAGTGTTTAGCACACATGCCTCACAGCTAAGGCACCCAAGTTCAATTCCAACCTCAGCCATCTCTGTGTGGAGTTTGCATGTTCTGAAATTGTCCATAGGTATGAATGTGAGTGTGAATGGTTGTTTGTCTATATGTGCCCTGTGATTGGCTGGCCACCAGTCCAGGGTGTACCCCGCCTCGTGCCCAAAGACAGCTGGGATAGAGTCCAGCACCCCCGCGACACCCGTGAGGATAACCGGTAGAAAGAAAGAAGGAAGGAAGGAAAGAAGGAAAGAAGGAAAGAAGGAAGGAAGGAAGGAAAGAAGGAAAGAAGGAAAGAAGGAAGGAAGGAAGGAAGGAAGGAAAGAAGGAAAGAAGGAAAGAAGGAAAGAAGGAAGGAAAGAAGGAAAGAAAGAAGGAAGGAAAGAAGGAAGGAAAGAAGGAAGGAAGGAAGGAAGGAAAGAATGAAGGAAGGAAGGAAGGAAGGAAGGAAGGAAAGAAAGAAGGAAGGAAGGAAGGAAGGAAGGAAAGAAGAAAGGAAGGAAGGAAAGAAGGAAAGAAGGAAGGAAGGAAGGAAAGAAGGAAAGAAGGAAGGAAGGAAGGAAGGAAGGAAGGAAGGAAGGAAGGAAAGAAGGAACAAAAGAAGGAAAGAAAGAAGGAAAGAAGGAAAGAAAGAAGGAAGGAAAGAAGGAAGGAAGGAAGGAAGGAAGGAAGGAAGGAAGGAAGGAAGGAAGGAAGGAAGGAAGGAAGGAAAGAAGGAAAGAAGGAAAGAAGGAAGGAAGGAAGGAAGGAAGGAAGGAAGGAAAGAAGAAAGGAAAGAAGAAAGGAAGGAAAGAAGGAAGGAAGGAACGAAAGAACGAAAGAAAGAAAGAAAGAAAGAAAGAAGGAAAGAAGGAAAGAAGGAAGGAAAGAAGGAAAGAAGGAAGGAAGGAAGGAAAGAAAGAAGGAAAGAAGGAAGGAAGGAAGGAAGGAAGGAAGGAAGGAAGGAATGAAGGAAGGATGGATGAATGGATGGATCGATGGATGGAGGGGAGGAAGGCAGGATGGGTGGATGGGTGGATGGAAGGAAGGAAGGAAGGAAGGAAGGAAGGAAGGAAGGAAGGAAGGATGGAAGGAAGGAAGGAAGGAAGGAAGGATGGATGGATGGATGGGTGGATGGATGGATGGATGGAAGGAAGGAAGGATGGATGGATGGAAGGATGGTAGGATGGATGGATGGATGGAAGGATGGATGGATGGAAGGAAGGAAGGAAGGATGGATGGAAGGAAGGAAGGAAGGAAGGATGGATGGAAGGAAGGATGGATGGATGGAAGGAAGGAAGGAAGGATGGATGGAAGGAAGGAAGGATGGATGGAAGGAAGGAAGGAAGGATGGATGGAAGGAAGGATGGATGGATGGAAGGAAGGATGGATGGATGGAAGGAAGGATGGATGGAATGAAGGAAGGAAGGAAGGAAGGAAGGATGCACAAATAGCAGGTTGCATGACACTTTTACCGATACAATAATTCCAGGTGGACTGTTAGAATTATATGTATAAAATATATATAGTCTGCCCCTGTCTATTTTGTCAATGTATTCAAACGTATATTAAAAATATGAAATTACGTATATGCTTGTCCTGTATTTATACTAAATTCAGTAAACGTTAAGATGTTTTGTATAAATCCAGCCATGTTCAGTGCATGAATCCATGCATCTGTGCTGACTGGTGTCACAAATAAAGTCCCATCCGGTAGCCAAGGTTCCATCCTCAAAGTGACAGAGTACGGGCTGGCATGATAAATGAATGAACAGGTTGGTTTTTAAGGAGTCATCACTGCTGTACACGAGCAGAAGAGGAATATCTGAGTTGCAGGGAGAGCCGTGGCCTAAAACACATGCTGCTATGATCCAGTCTGACAGGTGAGGAGAGCTCGGGAAGACTGGCATGGCCTGCAGTGATCAAAGTCAACAGCAAAACCTCCGCATTTAATATTTCATAAAGCAGCGCCGGATTACTACAACATGCCATCATCCATCTGACTGGTTTGATTGATACTGACTGAATAGATGTCATCTGAATCGTGACTGTGTTTTTGATTCTTCCGAGTCCCAGATAGACACACAAAAAGGTCTGTTCTCTTCGCTAAATGCACACAGAGATGAAGTGAAAAATGCTTTTACTCTAAAATGATGCAATGAACTCTATGATCAGTGCTTCGCAGCAGCGTGAACACTCCACCTCAGTGTTTTATTTATTGGCGTTGTCTCACCTGGTAGGAGAAGCACACAACAAAATGCTGAATGTGTGTATCACAGACAGCTTGGCCTTGAGTCACAGCGGCTTTAGAAAGAGAAGAAGAAAACCATTAACGATTGGAACACATCCAATATGAATCTACACTGGGATATTTGTTTAAGCTACCATTATGCTGACGAGGGTCACGGGGTGCTGGAGCCTATCCCAGCTGTCTTCGGGCGATAGGCGGGGTACACCCTGGACTGGTCGGCAGTTAAAGTTCATTCTTTCATTCCTTAATTTTCTACCGCTTATCATCACGAGGGTTGCAGGGAGTGCTGGAGCCTATCCCAGCTGTCTTCGGGCGAGAGGTGGGATATACAACTGGACTGGTCGCCAGTTAAAGTTCATTCATTCATTCATTTTCTACCGCTTATCCTCATGAGGGTTGCGGGGGTGCTGGAGCCTATCCCAGCTGTCTTCGGGCGAGAGGCGGGGTACACCCTGGACTGGTCGCCAGTTAAAGTTCATTCATTCATTCATTCATTTTCTACCGCTTATCCTCATGAGGGTTGCGGGGGTGCTGGAGCCTATCCCAGCTGTCTTTTGGGCGAGAGGCGGGGTACACCCTGGACTGGTCGGCAGTTAAAGTTCATTCATTCATTAATTCATTTTCTACCGCTTATCCTCACAAGGGTTGCGGGGGTGCTGGAGCCTATCCCAGCTGTCTTCGGGCGAGAGGCGGGATACACCCTGGACTGGTGGGCAGTTAAAGTTCATTCATTCATTCATTCATTTTCTACTGCTTATCCTCACGAGGGTTGCAGGGGGTGCTGGAGCCTATCCCAGCTGTCTTCGGGCGAGAGGCGGGGTACACCCTGGACTGGTCGGCAGTTAAAGTTCATTCATTAAAGTTCACCACTTATCCTCACAAGGGTTGCGGGGGTGCTGGAGCCTAGCCCAGCTGTCTTCGGGCGATAGGCGGGGTACACCCTGGACTGGTGGCCAGCCAATCACAGGGCACATATAGACAAACAACCATTCACACTCACATTCATACCTATGGACAATTTGGGAGTCGCTAATTAACCTAGCATGTTTTTTTTTGGAATGTGGGAGGAAACCGGAAAACCCACGCATGCACAGGGAGAACATGCAAACTCGAGGGTGGAATTGAACCCTGGTCTCCTAGCTGTGAGGTCCGCGCGCTAACCACTCAACCGCCGTGCAGCCATACTACAGTTAAAATAATCTGAGTTCAAACTAGGTTCCTTTGGATGCAGCAGAGACTTGCAATGGTCAGAAAGTGAGCCAAGTCTTTCAGCTTGTCGCCAGTGCGGGGATGTGATTGAGAGGAACAAGAGTCCCAGGAGACGGTCCTCTAAGTAAGAGCAATTCTCTGGGCTCTCTCAAAAGCACCAACCACCATCTCAGTGACCTTCTCCGAGCATGCAGGTGGAATTGGATGATTTCTCGCTGCATCTGAAGAGGAGTGACAGGTGGCCTGAAGGAGAGCCAATCTACTCAATCCACTTCCTGACTTGCCGCCATGCTCCCGTGCGGCCCCCCCTCCCTTTTGCAGCTATGATCGAGAAACAGCATCACTTATTTATCGCCGTATGACAAGCTATCTTTCAAACTCATTGGACATTTGAGATGTTTCCATATGTGGTGTTCCACTACAAATGGCCTGGAATAAAAATGCAATCATATGTGAATTCAAGGTAGTTTTTCATGTTGGATGCCAATGTTGCACTTCTGGGTATTTTCTTGATGCATGTGCTTATTATATATTGTCCATCCTTTTTTTTTTTTTTTCATGCTCACAATTTCGCTCCGAGTGGTTATCCTTCTTTAGAGAACATCTTCTACAGTGCAGACATGAGAGATTCTCCCTTTAAGGTGCATAGAAGCAAAGAAGTGAGAGTCTAATCTGTGATGACATGCTGATACACAGCTCGGAGCTGCGTCATTGACCATGAATGGGAGAGTGACTTTGACTACTCTTACATTGTTTGGCATAACTTTATATTGATAGTGTTGGAAGTTCCAGTGCTGCAAATAAAATTGAAGAATAAAAATTCTCATCGTCATCATCTATGCCGTGCAAACCTTGCATTTTTTTCCCATCAGTGTTACCAATACTGGTTTAGAATAGATAAATAAATGTTATTCTGTGTAAAATAAATAAATGTTATTTATTCTGTATTATATTGCAAGAATATTTTGACATTATTCTAATATTATTGTGACTTTTTTTTATCTTTAATATTTTAACTTTATGCTCCTAAAAATACATGTTTTTATTTCCTCATAATTGTTCATGTTTAATGTGCGTGTGAATGATTTGTTTGCGTTTGCATGTGAATTATGAGGAAATAAAAACATGTATTTTTAGGAGCATAAAGTTGAAATATTAAAGATAAAAAAGTCACAATAATATGAGAATAATGTCAAAATATTCTTGCAACATAATACATACTATATATATATATATATATATATATATATATATATATATATATATATATATATATATATATATATATATATATATATATATATATATATATATATATATATATATATATATATATATATATATATATAAAGGGTATGCTGGAGCCTACTCCAGCTGTCTTTTTGTGCAAGAAAGTGGGCTACACTTATATTATATATATTTTTTATATGTATATTTTCTTATATATATATATATATTTTTTTTTATTTATTTTTTTTAGGTTGAATACATTTTTTTTGTCTTGACTTCATTCTTGTGCAGCTGCTTTCCCCCCATTTCTGATTTCTTTTAATTACTATTAATTTAATTAATTTAATTACTAACTACTAACTAACTGTAAATATTATTCTTATATTTATGACATATTCCCATAATATTTAGACTATCTTCTCAGAACATTATAACTTACTTTTCAAAAAATTACAACTGCATTTGTTGCTTTGGTTTTTGTAATATTTTATTTTATGCTGCTTTTTATTCATAATGTTGAAAACGCTTGTGAAAATTATGAATTCTTGTTAAATTACAGCTGCACGGGGAATGAGTGGTTGGCATCAGGAGGACAAGGGTTCGATTCCCCACTTGGGCCATCTCTGTGTGGAGTTTGCATGTTCTCCCCGTGCATGCGTGGGTTTTCTCCGGGTACTCCGGTTTCCTCCCACATTCCAAAAACATGCTAGGTTAACTAGCGACTCCAAATTGTCCATAGGTATGAATGTGAGTGTGAATGGTTGTTTGTCTATATGTGCCCTGTGATTGGCTGGCGACCAGACAGCTGGGATAGGACCCTCGTGAGGATAAGCGGAAGAAAATGATTGAATCAATGATGCGTTTGTATATTTCTGGGGTTATATAATTTTTAGTTGCTGTGTGATGAATTTAGTGTTGTTCTCGGTAAGATGACACCATGAGTCAGACGGTAGAAAATGGATGGATGGATGTTAAATTATACTTTTGGTCCGCAAATGACACCCCTGGGCTATACATTCAATAATCGCTAATGTTAGTAGCTAAACCTTGCCAAATGACTGTAATTATTGTTACAGTATATGGGGTGTGGCTGACAATATCAGAGCAGGAAGAGGGTGGAAAATAGACATTTGAACGTTAGCGCCCCCCCCCTCATGCAGTACCTTACCAAAGCAGACATCATGCTCCTTACAGTGTGCCAATATTGTACAAAATAAGCCCTTGAGCAATATGTTTCACCAAAGAAACACAAGCCGGATGAACAACAGATCTACTTTTGCGTTCCGTCATCCCTGCTCTTAATTTGCTGGGCATTGTGAGCATAAACTTGCTCACGCCGCTATTCTATTCGTAGACAAAATACAGGAATAAATAATGAATTAAAACCCCAGGGAGGGATTTTAAATCTACATAATTTCAAACTGTAGCTTCTTTCTTTATTATTAACAAGCCATATTGGGCTCTGTGATGTATTTCTTGCATGACTAATTACTGAGATATTATCTTTTCGTCCTTTGCAATTTTGTAAATAAACCCCAAGAGAGCTCATTTGATGCAAGAAATAGGCCACATTTCTTCGTGGAGAAACCATAGTATTAGTTAGCTTCCATAGGGGATATGTGCAACCATATCAGTCCTGGGGAAGAAAAAAAAAAAAGTGAAAATCAAAGCGCCACACAACCTTGTTTACACCGGTGTATCTTTGTTGAGACAGACGGATAACTTGGTAACAACCCCCGCACTTGTCAAAACATGTTGCAGAACATTAATAATAATGATGATAACTGCTGCTTGATCATCCTCTGCATTGTGTATGAGTTACAAATAGAATTTCTCTCTTCCGTTTGCTTGCACAATATAAACACAACCAATAAAACAGCAGTATCAACATTCATTCATATTCACCAGCCAATCACAGGGCACATATAGACAAACAACCATTCACACTCACATTCATAGCTATGGACAATTTGGAATCGCTATTTACCTAGCATGTTTTTGGAATGTGGGAGGAAACCGGAGTACCCGGAGAAAACCCACGCATGCACGGGGAGAACATGCAAACTCCACACAGAGATGGCCGAGGGTGGGGAAAGACAAAATAAGTAGCTAAAAAGTTACCACTTCCACACAAAATAAGAGGAGAAATCATTCATTCATTCATTCATTTTCTACCGCTTATCCTCACAAGGGTCGCTAGGGTGCTGGAGCCTATCCCAGCTGTCTTCTACACCCTGGACTGGTGGCCAGCCAATCACAGGGCACATATAGACAAACAACCATTCACACTCACATTCATACCTTTGGACAATTTGGAGTCGCTAATTAACCTAGCATGTTTTTACAATGTGGGAGGAAACCGGAGTACCCGGAGAAAACCCTCGAATGCACGGGGAGAACATGCAAACTCCACACAGAGATGGCCCAGGGTGGAATTGAACTCGGGTCTCCTAGCTGTGAGGTCTGTGTGCTAACCACTAGTCCACTATGTTTTGGACAATAAAGTTATTAATTCATTCATTTTCTACCGCTTTTTCCTCACCAGGGTCGCGAGGGTGCTGGAGCCTATCCCAGCTGTCTTCTACACCCTGGACTGGTCGCCAGCCAATCACAGGGCACATATAGACAAACAACCATTCACACTCACATTCATACCTATGGACAATTTGGAGTCGCTAATTAACCTAGCATGTTTTTGGAATGTGGGAGGAAACCGGAGTACCCGGAGAAAACCCACACATGCACGGGGAGAACATGCAAACTCCTCACAGAGATGGCCCAGGGTGGAATTGAACTCGGGTCTCCTAGCTGTGAGGTCTGTGTGCTAACCACTAGCCCACCGTGCAGCCTATGTTTTGGACAATAAAGTTATTCATTCATTCATTTTCTACCGCTTTTTCGCGGGGGTGTTGGAGCCTATCCCAGCTGTCCTCGACACCCTGGACTGGTCGTCGGCCAATCACAGGGCACATATAAACAAACAACCATTCACACTCACATTCATACCTATGGACAATTTGGAGTCGCTAATTAACCTAGCATGTTAACCTAGCATTAACCAACACGAACCAACAATGAACGTGCAAACTCCACACAGAGATGGCCGAGGGTGGAATTTAACTCGCTAACCACTCATCCACCGTGCAGCCCGCAGTATAAACAATTTCTTTAAAAATATAATAATGCTCAGTTTTGATTGACACTAATAAGAGGGCATTATTGCAACAATATGTTTATCATTGTGGTTGCAGTTTGCATATACAGGTGATGAATGACCAAAATGATCCACTCATTAATCTCTCCATTCAATTTCTCAACACTCTGGACTGACTGCCTGTCAATCACAGCACTGACGCACTGACTGACTGTCTAATCTAATATTTGACAATATATATGTGAAGCGATTACATGCAATGTGCTGTTCAATATTCCAGCTGTAATCATAGTAAAATATGCCATACCTGTAAAGGTACTGGTGTGAAATGACGGTATCAGCTGGATCATCTCCAGCTTTCGGCCATTCATATGGACAACTTGTAGATTGTTGGACTGCGGGAGAAACATACCAAAAGCCTTCTGGCTGTGCAGAGGCAGCAATGGTGCCCGTAATTAGAACATTTCATTATTTCTCCCCTAAAAGTGTCAGTACTTTCTGACAAAAGGGGGCAGAGGCTCAGACCATATGGACATGGCTTGGGGACCGAAAGGGGTCGCAGGTTTGAGACCTGCTGTGCACATGAAAATATGGAAATTAGAACAGGTTGTTGGACACATGTCAGTTTGATTCCTGAGCACTGTCAAGGTGCCCTAAAGCAAGGAGCCGAACCCCCAGAACTGTTCAGGGGAAGAACCCCATTTACTCTGACATCTCTTTCCCTTGACTGCGTGCCCAGTGAATCCATTATTCCATTAGTGCGTCTGCCCATGTAACAAATAACATGTAAAAATATCCCCTCTGGTAAAATCACCAAGTATGTTAAACTTAAAACAACAAAATGCACCTACATTTTACTTTGCAGCATCAACAATACAATTTTTTTATTTTATTTGGGAAAAAAAACACCCCTTTTCCTTACCCCTCACTCCAGTTTTGCCCCAGAATTTCAGCTTGCATGACGCCCCCGGACCACCAGGTCAGTTATTCTGGGCTTTTCTGTGCACGCAATGGGCAGCCCTGCAGCAGCTGCTCTCCCTGGCTGAGACCACTTCGGACAGACTGTGTTAATTTGCATTGACAAAGCTGTCAGAGGAGAGGTTGCCTCCTGCATGGTGATGGATGCCGACCTGGGAGGAAGGAGAGGAAGAGGAAAAAAAAAAAAAAAAAAAAAAAGGAAGAAAGGGCTCAGGAAAAGAGCATATGCAGACATACAGTACATCCTCTTATCATGCAGAGGAATAATACCAATATACATATTACTAATACTACTAATACATGGGTCTCAAACATGCGGCCCGGGGGCCAAATGTGGCCCGCAGGACACTAGTTTTGAGGCCCTTAATGTTAGTGCGGCCCGCGCAAGTTTATTATGGATGCTGTATGGTATCATGTACCCAGAAAAAATTATTACGTTTGATTAATGTTCATGTTAAAGGTTAAATAACTGTTAATAGTTATCCTCCCTATCCGTGTGGAAGTGGTAAGTTTTTGATATGGATGCTGTATGGTATCATGTACCCAGAAAAAAATTATTACGTTTGATTAATGTTCATGTTAAAGGTTAAATAACTGTTAATAGTTATCCTCCCTATGCGTGTGGAAGTGGTAAGTTTTTGATTGGATGCTGTATGGTATCATGTACCCAGAAAAAAAATTATTACGTTTGATTAATGTTCATGTTAAAGGTTAAATAACTGTTAATAGTTATCCTCCCTATCCGTGTGGAAGTGGTAAGTTTTTTATATGGATGCTGTATGGTATCATGTACCCAGAAAAAAATTATTACGTTTGATTAATGTTCATGTTAAAGGTTAAGTAACTGTTAATAGTTATCCTCCCTATCCGTGTGGAAGTGGTAAGTTTTGGATATGGATGCTGTATGGTATCATGTACCCAGAAAAAATTATTACGTTTGATTAATATTCATGTTAAAGGTTAAATAACTGTTAATAGTTATCCTCCCTATCCGTGTGGAAGTGGTACGTTTTTGATATGGATGCTGTATGGTATCATGTACCCAGAAAAAAATTATTACGTTTGATTAATGTTCATGTTAAAGGTTAAGTAACTGTTAATAGTTATCCTCCCTATCCGTGTGGAAGTGGTAAGTTTTTGATATGGATGCTGTATGGTATCATGTACCCAGAAAAAATTATTACGTTTGATTAATATTCATGTTAAAGGTTAAATAACTGTTAATAGTTATCCTCCCTATCCGTGTGGAAGTGGTAAGTTTTTTATATGGATGCTGTATGGTATCATGTACCCAGAAAAAAATTATTACGTTTGATTAATGTTCATGTTAAAGGTTAAGTAACTGTTAATAGTTATCCTCCCTATCCATGTGGAAGTGGTACGTTTTTGATATGGATGCTGTATGGTATCATGTACCCAGAAAAAAAATATTACGTTTGATTAATATTCATGTTAAAGGTTAAGTAACTGTTAATAGTTATCTTCCCTATCCGTGTGGAAGTGGTAAGTTTTTGATATGGATGCAGTATGGTATCATGTACCCAGAAAAAAATTATTACGTTTGATTAATGTTCATGTTAAAGGTTAAGTAACTGTTAATAGTTATCCTCCCTATCCGTGTGGAAGTGGTAAGCTTTTGATATGGATGCTGTATGTTATTATGTACCCAGAAAAAATTATTAAGTTTGATTAATATTCATGTTAAAGGTTAAATAACTGTTAATAGTTATCCTCCCTATCCGTGTGGAAGTGGTAAGTTTTTGATATGGATGCTGTATGGTATCATGCACCCAGAAAAAAATTATTACGTTTGATTAATGTTCATGTTAAAGGTTAAATAACTGTTAATAGTTATCCTCCCTATCCGTGTGGAAGTGGTAAGTTTTTGATATGGATGTTGTATGGTATCATGTACCCAGAAAAAAAATTATTACGTTTGATTAATGTTCATGTTAAAGGTTAAGTAACTGTTAATAGTTATCCTCCCTATCCGTGTGGAAGTGGTAAGTTTTTGATATGGATGCTGTATGGTATCATGTACCCAGAAAAAAATTATTACGTTTGATTAATGTTCATATTAAAGGTTAAGGAACTGTTAATAGTTATCCTCCCTATCCGTGTGGAAGTGGTAAGTTTTTGATATGGATGCTGTATGGTATCATGTACCCAGAAAAAAATTATTACGTTTGATTAATGTTCATGTTAAAGGTTAAGTAACTGCTAATAGTTATCCTCCCTATCCGTGTGGAAGTGGTAAGTTTTTGATATGGATGCTGTATGGTATCATGTACCCAGAAAAAATTATTAAGTTTGATTAATATTCATGTTAAAGGTTAAATAACTGTTAATAGTTATCCTCCCTATCCGTGTGGAAGTGGTAAGTTTTTGATATGGATGCTGTATGGTATCATATGGATGCTGTATGGTATCATGTACACAGAAAAAAATTATTACGTTTGATTAATGTTCATGTTAAAGGTTAAGTAACTGTTAATAGTTATCCTCCCTATCCGTGTGGAAATGGTAAGTTTTTGATATGGATGCTGTATGGTATCATATGGATGCTGTATGGTATCATGTACACAGAAAAAAATTATTACGTTTGATTAATGTTCATGTTAAAGGTTAAGTAACTGTTAATAGTTATCCTCCCTATCCGTGTGGAAGTGGTAAGTTTTTTATATGGATGCTGTATGGTATCATGTACCCAGAAAAAAATTATTACGTTTGATTAATGTTCATGTTAAAGGTTAAGTAACTGTTAATAGTTATCCTCCCTATGCGTGTGGAAGTGGTAAGTTTTTGATATGGATGCTGTATGGTATCATGTACCCAGAAAAAAATTATTACGTTTGATTAATGTTCATGTTAAAGGTTAAATAACTGTTAATAGTTATCCTCCCTATCCGTGTGGAAGTGGTAAGTTTTTGATATGGATGCTGTATGGTATCATGTACCCAGAAAAAAATTATTACGTTTGATTAATGTTCATGTTAAAGGTTAAGTAACTGTTAATAGTTATCCTCCCTATCCGTGTGGAAGTGGTAAGTTTTTGATATGGATGCTGTATGGTATCATGTACCCAGAAAAAAATAATTACGTTTGATTAATGTTCATGTTAAAAGTTAAGTAACTGTTAATAGTTATCCTGATTTTGCACATCTCGGAAGATAAATCCATCTTTCCTGTTTATTGGAATGTTGCAAAAACAGCTATAAGGTGAAAAGAACATAACTTCTTGCCTCCCGCAAATCCTATCTCCTTGGAGCTGGGAGCCATGTGTGTAAATGCGAGGAAGAACCCCAGGTCACATCAATATTTGATGCCTTGTGACAGTTGAGGTGTTGGGAAGAAGTAAATCACGTTATAGGACAGTAGGACAAGAAGAAACTTCTTACCCTCGCCGCTTTCAAATCCAGCTTCCTGTGCCCAATTTGCTTACGCTGCATCTCCCCGGCCAAATGCTGTGGCGTGTCACTGGGTCTTTCTGGTGAGCAGCTCCCCGTTTCTGTCACCTCGACTAAGACCGGCCCACATCAGCGGGAGCCGGGCGCCGTGTGCCGTGTAGATTCCCCACTCCTCCTGTCACCTGTCTCCACGCCGACCAAGGTGACTTTAATTCCCTCCTGTTGGAAAAGTGTCTACTCAGTAAAGCAAACATCAGAAAGTCATAGACACGACCAGTTAACCTTTCTCTCGTCCTTTTCCCTCATTCTGTTTGGCTTCCTGCCATTTAACCCACCGCTCCCCTCTGTGCAGTGCATGCATGATGAATTTAGTGGCTACAAATGTCTGCTGTGTATCGATCCGCTATGTAAATGACATGATATTCCTCAAACAACAATTGATTACTTCTGTGTTTTTCAGAATTCAGCAAGCCTCGTTGGTATGCACCGTCCAATTCCCTTTGCGATATCATTAGAAACTGTTGGCTTTCTGACTCCTGCAACACATGCTGGGAAATGAAGAATGAAGAGGCTCTTTTTGCACTCTTTTTCTTCCCATCCACATCAAATTGAAATCCCCCGTGTTCCAGCGAGGGATTATTTCACCTGTCACTGTTCATTGGCTTGATGCAGACCAATATGGATCCCATTCAATATAGCTCAGCTCAGGGACACCGGGAATCAAAGTCTGCCATGATAGTCACTTTCAAAGAATGGAAAACTGTTCCAGGTCGTTTTAAGAAATTAGTTCCTTTTATTTGTGTTGTGGAAAATGGATAATTGTTGATTAATAACACAGTGAGACCTAGTAAAACAGCTTCCTTCCTTCCTTCCTTCCTTCCTTCATTCCTTCCTTCCTTCCTTCCTTCCTTCCTTCCTTCCTTCCTTCCTTCCTGCCTTCATTCCTTCCTTCATGCCTTCCTTCATGCCTTCCTTCATTCATTCATTCCTTCATTCCTTCATTCTTTCATTCCTTCCTGCCTTCCTGCCTTCCTGCCTTTCTTCCTGCCTTTCTTCCTGCCTTCCTTCCTGCCTTCCTTCCTGCCTTCCTTCCTGCCTTCCTCCCTTCCTTCATTCATTCATTCCTTCATTCATTCCTGCCTCCCTTCCTGCCTTCCTGCCTTCCTGCCTTCCTTCCTTCCTTCCTTCCTGCCTTCCTTCCTTCCTTCTTTCCTTCCTCCCTTCCTTCATTCCTCCCTTCCTTCATTCCTTCCTTCCTTCCTTCCTTCCTGCCTGCCTGCCTTCCCTCCTTCCTTCCTTCCTTCCTTCCTTCCTGCCTTCGTTCCTGCCTTCCTCCCTTCCTTCCTTCCTTCCTGCCTTCCTTCTTGCCTTCCTGCCTTCCTTCCTTCCTTCCTTCATTCATTCATTCCTTCATTCATTCCTTCATTCTTTCCTGCCTTCCTTCCTGCCTTCCTGCCTTCCTTCCTCTCTTCCTTCCTTCCTGCCTTCCTTCCTTCATTCCTTCATTCCTTCCTGCCTGCCTTCCTGCCTTTCTTCCTCCCTTCCTTCCTTCCTTCCTTCCTTCCTTCTTTCCTTCCTTCCTTCATTCCTTCCTGCCTCCCTTCTTGCCTTCCTGCCTTCCTTCCTTCCTTCCTTCATTCATTCATTACTTCCTTCATTCCTTCCTGCCTTCCTTCCTGCCTTCCTTCCTCTCTCCCTTCCTTCATTCCTTCCTTCCTTCCTTCCTGCCTGCCTTCCCGCCTTCCTTCCTTCCCGCCTGCCTGCATGCCTGCCTTCCCTCCTTCCTTCCTGCCTTCCTGCCTTCCTGCCTTCCTTCCTGCCTTCCTTCTTGCCTTCCTTCCTTCATTCCTTCCTGCCTTCCTACCTTTCTTCCTTCCTTCCTTCCTACCTTTCTTCCTTCCTGCCTTCCTTCCTTCCTTCCTGCCTGCCTTCCTTCCTTCCTTCCTTCCTTCCTTCTTTCCTGCCTTCCATCCTTCCTTCCTTCCTTATTTCCTTCCTGCCTTCCTTCTTTCCTGCCTTCCTTCCTTCCTGCCTTCCTTCCTTCCTTCCTTTCCTCCTTCCTTCCTGCCTTCCTTCCTTTCTTCCTTCTTTCATTCCTTCATTCCTTCATTCCTTCATTCCTTCATTCCTTCATTCCTTCCTGCCTTCCTGCCTTCCTCCCTGCCTTCGTGAAATTGAACTCGGGTCTTCTAGCTGTGAGGCCTCCGTGCTAACCACTCAACTGCCGTGCAGTCCATAAATAGCATATTTTGATACAAATTTAGCCTAATTTGTGTTAAAGGGACAGTTCAGTTGTTTGACATGAAGTTGTATGACATCCCCATCATGTGTTGACATTGATTGGCTTATTTTAGTGTGATCATGCTATCATTCATACATCCATTTTAAATTTGGGCTGCTTTCCATACCGTTTCTGCTTGACTTTGTCGTCTCTTCTCCTGCAACATTCACAATGTTAATTTCTTTTTTTTCCCCCTTTGTCTCTTCATTCAGCTCACGGATTCCCACGCAATTTCTCCAGAAATTGTGGCTCCTGTAGTTACACAGTAATATAACAAAGTTATTATTGATACCAGATCAGGAAACAAATAACATCCGTGATTTTAAACAGAACAGGTAACATTTTTAACTTACTTTGCCCCTTTCAGAACAGTAAATTCTAGAGCATAACACCCATAATCTGCTCCACTTCCTTCCAATTGGATGGTATGGTTTGGATTTTGCTGTGTGCAGTACAGATTGCTTTGCTCCACAATAACATTCAAATGTTCAATCATCAATCGGCAGTCTGATTGTGTCCCTGTCTGGGAGAGCAGCAGCATGCCACCATGGCACATTTTTTTTTTTTTGCAGAGTTGTGACTTTCTTTCACCATCTTTCACACCACCTTGAGTCTTTCTTCTTGTGGTAGCTGCTGATGTCTTTCTTGCAGCAGGTGCACTGGTGCTTGCATCACGCCCTGCATAAAAATAAATAGTATAAGCAGCTTATATATATCCCAATGTGGTATTTATATAAAGATTATTGAAAATAACTAGGCAAAATACCAAGGATTTATCTTTATTAGTCTTTCTGTTTTGCATTGCTACAAACAAAATACAAAAAGTACAGTTGAGCATGCCCATTCACTGGCACAATATTTTTTTTAGTGTGGAACGTATTTTTGCCATATCAATTGCCTTTGCTTCTTAAATTACATATGGGAAATCTATGTTAAATTGTTAAAACTTTTAAGTAAAAAATAAAGTTTGAAGTCAAGTAGTAGTAGTAGTAGAGGAGAGGAAAAGAGTCATCACTCAATAAGAAGGTATTTTTACCTTAGTACAATGTACCTTTTATACAATGATTCGGTTTCAATATGTCCGTCACTGACCGATCCTACTAGAAATTAATCTTTTTTTTTTTTTTACACACATAATTTTTTTTCTCCATAGTCTCTCAGGGGGTCCATACAGTTGAGCATGCCCATTCAGAATTCACAATATTTTTAGTGTGGAACGTATTTTTGCCATATCAATTGCCTTTGCTTCTTAAATTACACATGGGAAATCTATGTTAAATTGTTAAAACTTTTTCCATAGAAGCTAAAAGTAAAAAATAAAGTTTGAATTCAAGTAGTAGTGGTAGTAGAGGAGAGGAAAAGAGGAAGTGGTGAAATGTGGGTGACATTGTGCTGCAACACACTGGAAATATGTGCTTTATTTTAATGGACACAATGTTGTTTTTACAGCAAGCTGATTTGTCTATTCTTCTCCTGCTGCACTGTAAATTTCGTCCTTAGCTTTTCAGCAGCCTGCATGAAAAATGTCTGCCGTCAGCGCAGTATGTCTCCTGGACAATGGTAGCGCCGAAATCCTGTTTTGATTTTTTTTTTTTTTTAATGGGATAAAAACCTGATGAAATGGAACAGTTCTATTGAGTGTGCACTCACACAGCGCACAAAAGAAAGGACAGCAACAGGGAGAGAGAGAGAAGGAGATTGAGGTGAAAGATTTTTGTGTTTTCCATTCTCTTGAGCACAGCGAGCATGATGTGCAGGGGATTCACGCTGTGATAAAAGAAGGGAAAGCAGATATCAAACTATGATGTCCACCTGCTGTCTTCCCTCCCATTCATCATTAGATGAGCCTGTCAAACAGGCTTTGCATCGCTCATTTTTGCACTATCATCTGTTTCCCAACACAATCCATCTGCTACGATGGATAAGCAAGTCGTCGCTCTCCTACTGGTCACAAAGCCTTTAAGTCAAATCCAATTTCAAACTACGACCATTTAAGAACAAAGAATACAAATTATCTGGTGCAGAAAGGTTTGCGTTGACACAACGCGGGTGAACATGTGTACACCCCCCCAAGGAGAACGTGACCAGCAAGGGGAGACCATTCCATCAGTCAAAGAAAACCCAAACAGGAAAAATAATACAGAGTATATACAGCTGGGGGTGCTGGAGCCTATCCCAGCTGTCTTCGGGCGAGAGGCGGGGTACACCCTGGACATGTAACAACATAATCGTCTGACTCATGGTGTCATACTACCGAGAACAACACTAAATTCATCACACAGCAACTCGACATTATGTAACTATACCCCAGAAATATACAAACGCATACCAATACAAGTTTAAAAAAACAACATTTATTCATTCATTTTCTACCGCTTATCCTGATGAGGGTCACAGGGGTGCTGGAGCCTATCCCAGCTGTCTTCGGGCAAGAGGCGGGGTAAGCCCTGGACATGTAACAACATAATTGTCTGACTCATGGTGTCATATTACCGACAACAACACTAAATTCATCACACAGCAACTCAACATTATGTATCTATACCCCAGAAATATACAAACGCATACCAATACAAGTTTTAAAAAAACAACATTCATTTTCTACCGCTTATCCTGATGAGGGTCACAGGGGTGCTGGAGCCTATCCCAGCTGTCTTCGGGCGAGAGGCGGGGTACACCCTGAACATGTAACAACATAATCGTCTGACTCATGGTGTCATATTACCGAGAACAAAACTAAATTCATCACACAGCAACTTGACATTATGTAACTATACCCCAGAAATATACAAACACAAACCAATACAAGTTTTTAAAAAAACTACATTCATTTTCTACCGCTTATCCTGATGAGGGTCGCAGTGGTGCTGGAGCCTATCCCAGCTGTCTTCGGGCACACACATGTACACCCTGGACATGTAACAACACAATCGTCTGACTCATGGTGTCATACTACCGAGAACAGCACTAAATTCATCACACAGCAACTCAACATGATGTAACTATACCCCAGAAATATAAAAACGCAAACCAATACAAGTTTAAAAAAAAACAAAAAATTTTCATTCATTTTCTACCGCTTATCCTGATGAGGGCCGCAGTGGTGCTGGAGCCTATCCCAGCTGTCTTCAGGCGAGAGGCGGGGTACACCCTGGACATGTAACAACATAATTGTCTGACTCATGGTGTCATATTACCGAGAACAACACTAAATTCATCACACAGCAACTCGACATTATGTAACTATACCCCAGAAATATACAAACACATACCAATACAAGTTAAAAAAAACAACAACATTTATTAATTCATTTTCTACCGCTTATCCTGATGAGGGTCGCAGGGGTGCTGGAGCCTATCCCAGCTGTCTTCGGACGAGAGGCGGGGTACACCCTGGACATGTAACAACATAATCGTCTGACTCGTGGTGTCATATTACCGACAACAACACTAAATTCATCACACAGCAAGTCAACATTATGTAACTATACCCCAGAAATATACAAACGCAAACCAATACAAGTTTTAAAAAAACAACATTCATTTTCTACCGCTTATCCTGATGAGGGTCGCAGGGGTGCTGGAGCCTATCCCAGCTGTCTTCGGGCACACACATGTACACCCTGGACATGTAACAACATAATCGTCTGACTCATGGTGTCATATTACCGAGAACAACACTAAATTCATCACACAGCAACTCAACATTATGTAACTATACCCCAGAAATATACAAACACATACCAATACAAGTTTAAGAGGGTAGAATCGAACCCTGGTCTCCTAGCTGTGAGGTCTGCGTGCTAACCACTCGACCGCCGTGCCGCCCCCAAAGATATTTATATTCATATTCAAGTCCTATCTTGAGTGAATGCAAAATAGTTTTGGACATCACCACCTTCTCATATTCATACAATCCAGTTATGTGCTATCGCTAACAGCCTCCTGTGGACTCATTTAGCATCTGGCACCACTCATTGCAAAGACTCCGTGCGTCTGGCCATGCGGAGCCAGCATTGCAAGTTGTCCACATTTTCACCTCATTTCCAAGCCCATTCACACCAATGCTGTTGATGGCCTGTGATGACATCATCGCCGAGCAACGTCAGCATCTGCTGAGAGCTCCGTCCAAACTCTCCCTTTTTGAAACTCATTTTGGGAATTTCATCATGTGTTTTTTTCTTCCGGGGCACTATTATAAAAGCTGTGAAAAGATGATCCCTCATATGGTTGATTTTGTTATTCATATTTCAACCATAGCTGTGAGAGTTATTGCATCATCGTACAACATTATTGCAATGATCCTTCCTCAAAACAATACTTAATTAGTCGTATTTGTTGTGATTGTGCTGCTTCTTTCTCGACTCTGGCTTCTTTCAACATATTTTTTTATGATTTGCTTGCTAATGATGTGCAGGACTCTTATGCTGGGACTCTGAAACTAAAATGAATGCGCTAAGCCTTTGAAGATTAAAATGAATTCATCTGCAATGAATTGATCATTTTGCTCGGAACACAATAGTTCTTCTTATGTTACTCTTCAGCACGGCTTCATCATGTGTTATAGTCATTATTCCAGAGGTCTGATAAACGCGTTTTTTTTTTTTTTTTCCCCTTCTCATCCAGAGCTGTAAGTCAAGCAGGCCTTTTTATTCACTGACTGACGACAGACTCTGCAGGCTTGTCCCTCTAAGCGGTGATATTGTTGAAGCCGCTCATGGCAGTCTTGGCAGCCATTCACGTCAAAGATATCCTGCACTTCTTAGCAGGTTCATGAATACTGAATGGCAATGGGAGGATCAAACAGAACCAACAAAATGTTCGGAGTGAAGAAGTCATACTTGCCAATCCTCGCCATTTTCCTGGGAGACTCGTGTATTTCACTTATCATCACATTTCTCACTTTTTTAAAAAAAAAATTTCTATATATTCCAACGTGACAAGAGGGTGCACCATTTTGATCTAGCATGCACTATGGGAGAGTAACTGGAAGATGAAGAAGCGGGAGTGCCAGGATAAAATAGTCTAACAGATGGCTAGACTATATTAATCCAAACAGGGAAACGAATGATAAGTATGTGCTAACTTTGTTAGCTGAAGGAATCACATCCCAATCACTTCTACCTGTCATTGTTACAGGTATATAATGGAGAACTGGAAGAATCCAAAGTACCAGTGTACTATAAGCAAAGCCTACTATAGTCGAACGCACTGCCGTGTTGTAGTTTCCTGTGAAATACTGCACGTTCATCTTACTAACATTATACTCATCACACAGCAACTTAACACTCAAAAGGTAACTAGGAAAAATACATTACCAGCAGCTATTTTAACATCTACTCATAAATTTATTAATGCAAGACAAGCAGTTTATTGTAAGATAAGCAACATACAGTAGATGGATGGCACTGCAATGCTATCTCTGTCCACTAGAGGGAACCAGAGGATCCCAGGTGACTTAGCTGAGAGGGAGGCTGACGTCATTGCAACACCCCAATAACCGCATTGTTCAGTCGCAATGCCTCATGGTAACACTTAAAATGTTAGGCTGCATGGCGGACGAGTGGTTAGCACGCAGGCTAAGGCTGTGAAAGGTTTGCATGTTCTCCGCGTGCATGCGTGGGTTTTCTCCGGGTATTCCGGTTTCCTCCGACATTCCAAAAACATGCTAGGTTAATTTGCGACTCCAAAAGGTATGAATGTGAGTGTGAATGGTTGTTTGTCTATATGTGCCCTGTGATTGGCTGGTGACCAATCCAGAGTGTACCCCGCCTGAAGACAGCTGGGATAGGCTCCAGCACCCCTGCGACCCTCGTGAGGATAAGCGGTAGAAAATGAATGAATGAATGAATGAACTTTAACTGCCGACCAGTCCAGGGTGTACCCCGCCTGTCGCCCGAAGACAGCTGGGATAGGCTCCAGCATCCCTGTGACCCTCATCAGGATAAGCGGTAGAAAATGAATGAATGAATGAATAAATGTTGGGTTTTTTAAACTTGTATTGGTATGCGTTTGTATATTTCTGGGGTATAGTTATATAATGTTGAGTTGCTGTGTGATGAATATAGTGTTGTTCTTTGTTGTTATGTGTTTACATTGTTATATATAATGACCTCTTGCGATATCCAATGGTTTGACAATGTTGTGTTGAGTGCACATTTGTACAATTACAAAGTATTTATCCAATTAGTCGTAGTAGTTTTAGCCATAGATTAGCTGCACAGGGTTTAATTTTTTTTTTTTTAAATGTGTCATTCCCCGCAAAACAGTGCCCCTAGCATTATGTCAGAGAACTGCACATTGTAAACTCAACCCAGATGGAATGTTACGTATATCGGGGCCTAATCTAGGCTTGGGGCCACACCCTGACACTTTGAATGGTACTGTTCAAACGTAAACTTTAGTTTAAGCTTCCAGGTGTGACGAGCCAGAAAACCACGGAGAAACAACACATGTGTAGGTACCCACTCTCCCCTCGACCTGTTCATAACCCTTGTTTAGAATCATCAGGTTTGTTTGGGATAAATGAGGCTTGTGACCTTGGCTTTCTGCATGACCAAGCGCTTGCTTCATTTCCTCTTGGTTGAGGCAGACAGAGGCTGGCACTCAGATGGAAAAGCCCACTCAACAGAAGGTTTAGTAATTACACACTGGAAACCAATCAGCCTGAGCACTGCTTCTTAATTAGCCCAACAAAACAATAGTGCATGGATTGAAGGA
Source organism: Doryrhamphus excisus (assembly GCF_030265055.1). Taxonomy (NCBI): domain Eukaryota; kingdom Metazoa; phylum Chordata; class Actinopteri; order Syngnathiformes; family Syngnathidae; genus Doryrhamphus; species Doryrhamphus excisus. The sequence continues at coordinate 8,859,907 of NC_080488.1, read as the reverse complement.
CCCCAGAGGTCACACTCACCCCCCCTCAGGTATCCCACCAAGGTGCACTTGAAAGAGCCTCGGTCCTCTTTGGCTCACTCTTCCGCAGATGGATCTCAGCATGGTGTCACAAGCTACAGCGGCCAACAAAACACGCTGGATGTGTGAGCGGAGTCGCTGTCGGAAAAGTAGAACAGATGAGCATTTAAGGTCTCTCTTCATGGATGCACTTAGGGGCGACTAAAGGTCAGCTAATCCATTCTAATCAAAGCTACAGCAGCAACACACATGGTGTTCATTAGTAAACAAGAGAAAGAGCTGCTCTACAACAAACAACTTGACCATAATTAGTATGGAGAGGGTATTGCGGTGGACAAAGCCTCTGATGGGGGTCAGAATAAACAAACTTCCATGTGGCTCACAGTCACTTTTTATTCTTATCATTACACGTGTTGTAATTCCAAAAAGGCTTTGTGCATTATTTTATTTTATTTTTTTTACCAGAAAATCTGAAAATTTTCCATAATGTTCAAAAGCAGACATTCTCAGAATTTGGAACACTGGAGCCTATCCCAGCTGTCTTCAGGCGTGAGGCGGGGTACACCCTGGACATGTAACAACATAATCATCTGACTCAACAACACTAAATTCATCACGCAGCAAGTCAACATTATGTAACTATACCCCAGAAATATACAAACGCATACCAATACAAGTTTAAAAAAAACAACATTTATTCATTCATTTTCTACCGCTTATCCTGATGAGGGTCACAAGGGTGCTGGAGCCTATCCCAGCTGTCTTCAGGCGTGAGGCGGGGTACACCCTGGACATGTAACAACATAATCGTCTGACTCATGGTGTCATATTACCGACAACAACACTAAATTCATCACACAGCAACTCAACATTATGTAACTATACTCCAGAAATATACAAATGCATTCCAATACAAGTTTAAAAACCCAACACTTATTCATTCATTTTCTACCGCTTATGCTGATGAGGGTTGCAGGGGGTGCTGGAGCCTATCCCAGCTGTTTTCAGGCGTGAGGCGGGGTACACCCTGGACATGTAACAACATAATCGTCTGCCTCATGGTGTCATATTACTGACAAAAACACTAAATTCATCACACGGCAACTCAACATTATGTAGGGCACATATAGACAAACAACCATTCACACTCACATTCATACCTATGGACAATTTGGAGTCGCTAATTAACCTAGCATGTTTTTGGAATGTGGGAGGAAACCGGAGTACCCGGAGAAAACCCACGCATGCACGGGGAGAACATGGAAGCAAGGGTGGAATTGAACCCTGGTCTCCTAGCTGTGAGGTCTGCGCGCTAACCACTAGCCTTACACTGATTATATCCAAAATAATTTTGCTCACTTAAATTCAGTAGACTCCGTTTTCCTCCCACATTCCAAAAACATGCTAGGTTAATTAGCGACTCCAAATTGTCCATAGGTATTGTCTATATGTGCCCTGTGATTGGCTGGCCACCAGTCCAGGATGTACTCCGCCTCTCGCCCGAAGACAGCTGGGATAGACTCCAGCAACCCCTGCGACCCTTGTGAGGAAAAGCCGTAGAAAATGAATGAATGAATAAATTAATTAGTTAGAATAAATTAATCACTCATACAAACAGTTTCCTAAACAGACTACCAATATTGATGCTGATTTTCCTGACCTCTCCTTTTTTTTAGGTCTTTTTTAACTTTTTAAATCACTATCCCAGGACAATAGTCTTGCAGTCATTCAGCCTATAAAAATGACAGTAAAAGCACATTTAAAAATATAATATAGGATGATAACCACAGGAGTGAGTGCGACAAAGACTGCAGCTGACATGGTGCCATGGAGTTTTTCTATTATTCTCTTCTATTTAGTTCTAGCTAGAAGGGGCTGGTAAAAGTTTTTTTTTTTTTTTGCACATCTATTAATGTCTCTTTCCACAGTGTGCAGTTACATAGTGCATATTTAAAGGTCAGAGTAAATTGGTTCCTCTAATAAAGAAGTTGTGGAGGGGGGAAAGATTTGTTAATAACTTGCATAACGCTGTCAATAATGACTTCTCTCAGTATTGACCAGGGGTCATCTTATAGACAGGTTTACATGTTTCTTAAATGCCAGCAATGGACCAATCACAGTGGTTGTGTGGTCTTTGTTTGTATTGATCATAATGTGTTTGTCATAATACCTGCTTGTTAATGTAACTTATAGTGAGCTATGCTTAGTCTATGTGTTGTGTTGCTTTGCTTGCAACTTTTATTTTGGTCAATAAAACCCGCAATAGTCATCTTTCATTTATGTCTGTGAAATTGATTTTACTGAACTGATTTGGGCTTGTGAGCTAAACTAAATAGACCTTTAAAAGACTGTGGGTTAGACACACACACACTAAAAAGGCCAATGTTGACCGCCTCCTCGAGCCGCCGCGTTCTATTCGGTTATAAATGAATAATAAATTATTTTTTTCGGTAGATATTGATAACAACATTCGGTGAGTAAGGCATTTTCTGTGTAAACGTACATATGCCAGCTCATTTGTACCAATACCAAATAAACAAACAAACATCGTCTGCAAATATACTCCATAAGTTGACTTGAAATTTCTCACACAGCTCAATACACTTGAGAAAACACACGCAGTAACGTTAGGTTGTTAAGCCGAATCACCGCAAGATTTGGTACACCCATTTGCAGACTGAGAAGCACATGTAAACATCAAGCGATTCAGTTTGTGAAAACATACTCGTCTGACTCATGGTGTCATATTACCGACAACAACACTAAATTCATCACACAGCAACTCGACATTATGTAACTATACCCCAGAAATATACAAACACATACCGATACAACTTTAAAAAAAACAACATTTATTCATTCATTTTCTACCGCTTATCCTGATGAGGGTCACAGGGGTGCTGGAGCCTATCCCAGCTGTCTTCGGGCAAGAGGCGGGGTACACCCTGGACATGTAACAACATAATCGATTGACTCATGGTGTCATATTACCGAGAACAACACTAAATTCATCACACAGCAACTCGACATTATGTAACTATACCCCAGGAATATACAAACGCATACCAATACAAGTTTAAAAAACCCAACATTTATTCATTCATTTTCGACCGCTTATCCTGATGAGGGTCACAGGGGTGCTGGAGCCTATCCCAGCTGTCTTTGTGCAAGAGGCGGGGTACACCCTGGACATGTAACAACATAATCGTCTGACTCATGGTGTCATATTACCGAGAACAACACTAAATTCATCACACAGCAACTCGACATTATGTAACTATACCCCAGAAATATACAAATGCATACCAATACAAGTTTTAAAAAAAACCCAATATTTATTCATTCATTTTCTACCGCTTATCCTGATGAGGGTCACAGGGGTGCTGGAGCCTATCCCAGCTGTCTTTGTGCAAGAGGCGGGGTACACCCTGGACATGTAACAACATAATCGTCTGACTCATGGTGTCATATTACCGAGAACAACACAAAATTCATCACACAGCAACTCGACATTATGTAACTATACCCCAGAAATATACAAACACATACCATTCATTCATTCATTCATTTTCTACCGCTTTTCCTCACGAGGGTCGCGGGGGTGCTGGAGCCTATCCCAGCTGTCTTCAGGCGTGAGGCGGGGTACACCCTGGACATGTAACAACATAATCGTCTGACTCATGGTGTCATATTACCGACAACAACACTAAATTCATCACACAGCAAGTCAACATTATGTAACTATACCCCAGAAATATACAAACACATACCATTCATTCATTCCTTTTCTACCGCTTTTCCTCACGAGGGTCGCGGGGGGTGCTGGAGCCTATCCCAGCTGTCTTCAGGCGTGAGGCGGGGTACACCCTGGACATGTAACAACATAATCGTCTGACTCATGGTGTCATATTACCGACAACAACACTAAATTCATCACACAGCAGCTCAACATTATGTAGGGCACATATAGACAAACAACCATTCACACTCACATTCATACCTATGGACAATTTGGAGTCGCCAATTAACCTAGCATGTCTCGCGGTTCAGTTTGTGAAAAATGTGAGCCAAAACAAAACATTTCATGTTGAATGTGATTATTATGCTATCCACATGGTAGTCATATTAGAAGGAAGCAAGGCTTGAAAAACATCAGACAAAACAATATGATAATCAATTAATGTGCCTTTTTCTCTGCAGGTTGGCATGGAGATAATTACACTCGCGTAGCTTCCCCCGAGGACAAGACGGCGGCACCTCCCCCGTCTTTTCTCCGTCATATTGAGTGCCAAGTTGATATTTCAGTTTCTGCTTTGTGACATTTGGCTGACTGAACAGAGGTGTCGGGGACAGCCATTACCGCGAGAGCAGACAGTGCAGAGGAATAGAGCAGAAGTAACAGACACCGAACGAGGCAAAGGAAGAACAAGAAGGGCGCAAGAGAGAGGAAAAAAAAAAAAAAATCAGTCCTATCCGTCGTTATCACAGCTCCCTGCGGTTTTCCAAATGCCTCTTTTCATATCGAAGAAGAGGCGGAGTATTAACTATGATGGCGGGTCCTTTGTTCAGACTCCCACTGGGTGCGTTCAAATCCTGAATGGCCACATAACTAACCAGAGCAGAAGACTTCACCAGCTTTGAACAGCAGACGCTAAGGAATCAAGGGAATGTTGTTAGGGAATAGGGTTATGATAGTGTTTACGCGTTTTTAGGTGGTGCGCCAATATACAGTGAAGTCATTTGTCGTCGATTATACAACTGAAGCGAAATAAGTGAAACACAGTCTGTCATTGCCAGGCAATGTCAAGGAATAATTCATAGAAGGTGTTGATCTCGTATAATCTTTGGGAACAGTCATGTCAAGAATCACGTCTTCAATGAAGGTCAACGTAACCTTAAATGTTAATTAAATCTTTTAATTCATCAGGTACAGGGTCAGGCAAAATGACCTGACATTTGTAGGTTAAATAAAAGGCAAATAAAGTAAAGTAACCAAAAAGTGCATCTGTATAATGCCATTTTTTTTTTCATATAATACCATTTTTTTTCGTTTTTGGTGAGCATCGCGCTTTCGTTGTGGAAAAAATTATCAAAATAAACGAGCGTTCCGTTTGCACGTCAATCAAGCTCGATATATGATCTTATTATGGGTTACCAACTTCAGAACTACTGGATCTGCATTGAAACTAAAATCAACCGGCCAACCTCGCACAACCGGAACTGATTTAATTTTTAAAACATAATGAAACAGAATAAAAATTAAAAATAAAAACACTTTTTTGTTTCTTTACTATATTTGACTTTTATTTAACCTACAAATGTGTCCCATCATTTATATGCATTTTACATTGTCCTCTGCATGTAAACCTATAAAATTGTGTTTTGTATTAACATTTTTGGTTTTCTGGAATGGATTAATTGGATTCATATTATTTCTAATGGGAAAAATGTCCATTTCAGTAACTGGCATAATGCTAATTACACACTGCATGGTACACATTAGCAATCGGTGGATAGCCTATGCATTCAGACCGAAGGATGTTTGTGTGATTTCACGACAATTGTCTTCAAGAGGTTGAGAATGTGAAAATATTTGAATAAAGGTTTTACTGTGCAGAGAGTTTGACTCCGGAATAGAATAATTCTTGGGAAAACCAAATTTTTTCATTTGAAAATAAGGGAAATAGTTTTGGGTCATCGGTGAGTTGGAGCCTAAAACCAACAACAACCATTCCCACTCCCAGCCACCCCCATAGATAATTTCAGCATGAGTGTTTTGGGTATATAAGGGGGAAAACCTGAGTACTGAGTATGGGTAAAACATGCAAAGTTGACATTTAAACCCACAATGTTGCCAGATGTAGTATAACCACATGCTGCCCTTCAAATTACAAACGAAGTAAATACTGGGTTGCCACTTGGTATAAAGACAAAAAGCGTGTTGAGTGGATGATGACTGTTTTTGATTCAGCACAGACAAAGAAGAGTTTGATGTATTAATCCACTAAAGCCAACATGTGTAAGACTCGCTTTTACTGTGTCATACGTGATCTCTACAAGGGCGTGGAATTGTGCACATGTACTTTAGGCTACACGCGTATTATATTAGCTGGATGTACAGCATGTTAGGTGCTCAGTGTGAGGATGTAAAAAACGTGAGGCACATAAAATATGAACTAAATAAGCAAAACCGGTTGAAACTTTAATGAAATCTTCACATAAGATATGTGATAGACCATGAAGTGGGCCAAGCAGACATACTGACTGACTCATGGCCGCTTGTGTAATGTATACTCCGGGGGTTATGTGAGCACACTTCATGTCTATTCCAGGATTTATATCAGTAGTAAGAGGAGAATGTGAGCCCACTCGGAGAAACTCTTCATCAGGCTGGCGAAAGACAGTTGCAACCACAAACAGGGCGGACACAAAGATAACAAAAGTCAAAAGTGGAAAGTCAAACAAGTGTAAAAATAAGTTAAGCACTGTATAGTAAAGCTACAATAAAGGGAACAGTAGCGGTACACAGTAATAACTTCTAATAACATTTTTGTGCTTACTTCATCAGTGTGTACTGCAATCAATTCTCAGCATACAGATCCGTGGGCATATTTAATGGGTAGACACATATATATAGCAAATACTTAGCACTAACATTAGCATGTTAGCATTACTAGCATGTCAATATTGGTATAGTAGCATTTTTAGCCATTTTATAGCCACTTATGAACACTTCGCACTATCATGCTCGGTGTTAGCATGCTAACATTAGCACACTATCATGCTAGGTGTTAGCATGTTAGCATTGCTAGCATGTCAATATTGGTATAGTAGCATTTTTAGCCATTTTTATAGCCACTTATGAACACTTCGCACTATCATGCTTGGTGTTAGCATGCTAACATTAGCACACTATCATGCTAGGTGTTAGCATGTTAGCATTGCTAGCCTGCTAACATGAGCATACTAGCATTTTTTTCAGGAATAAACTTAAGCAGACACTTAGCGCTATCATGCTAGGTGTTAGCATGCTAACATTCGCACGCTATCATGCTAGGGGTTAGCATGTTAGCACTGCTAGCCTGCTAACATGAGCATACTAGCATTTTTTTCAGGAATAAACTTCAGCAGACACTTAGTGCTATCATGCTATGTGTTAGCATGCTAACATGCCAATTTTAGCATGCTAGCATAATTATACTAACATTTTTAGCATTTTCAGATGTAGGCCCTTATACACTTATACACACGTTATTAGGCTAATGTCAGCATGTTAGCATTCTTTGAGTCATTCAAACCCTTCCATTGTATGGACGGGTTTGCTCGGCATAAGTTTGCGCTCTCCGGGTGCTTATGAACACTTTGCACTATCATGCTAGGTGTTAGCATGCTAACATTAGCACACTATCATGCTAGGTGTTAGCATGTTAGCATTGCTAGCTTGCTAACATGAGTATACTAGGATTGTTTTAGGAATAAACTTAAGCAGACACTTAGTGCTATCATGCTATGTGTTAGCATGCTAACATGCCAATTTTAGCATGCTAACATAATTATACTAGCATTTTTAGCATTTTCAGATTTTCAGATTGACATGAGATGTGTACACTTAACTCATGTTATTAGGCTAATGTTAGCATGTTAGCATTCTTCTAATGGCGATTTGTGTATGTAATTTTAAAAATAAGTTATATTTCTGGTTCTATGGTTATATTACATTGTTTCCCCCATCGCCAGTATACTCTTCTGTGGTGGCCTTCTTTAAAAAAAAAAAAAAAAGAGAGAGAAAAAAGCAATTATGATGATCTACCTTGCTGCTAGCTAGTTAAAACTGTAATTAGATCTTAGTGGTTTTATAATAAAATCATGATTAAATTTTGGTCTCCGTTTAAAAAGCACATTGTTTTTTTACTACTCTTTTCATATAAAAAGTGAAAAAGTGCCAGACAGAATTCTCCTACTGCTTTCTAAATGTTAGGAAAAGCATACTCCCTTGTGTCCTCCACTCTCAACCTTGACCTATGCTTCACCCATCTCATCCATCTCTGCTGGCTCCTCCTTTGGCCAAGAGGCACTCATATTGTTTTTTTTTTTTACTTCCCCCCTGGCTCTCCCACTTACACTTTGCAAACTGAGGATCACAATGAAGGACAAGGTGCTAACATTTCCATATAGTTTAACTACCAAGGGCTGGGGAGTACAGTATAAGCCCTGGGGTTAAATCTGTATATGACAACATGTTAACCTTCTCTTAAGTCTGGGGTGATGAAGGTGAGGGCTGCTGGGATGGACAGGTTGGTACTTCTTCTAGCTTATATTATAGATCAGGGCTGCCGGTATCAATTCCAACAATACCTATAAAACATCTCTACGTGACAGTATCGCTCAGCAATTTAGGTGTCGGCGGCGTTTGGGTGAGTAGTTTTACTTTATTTTAGTTTAATTTACTAAACTAAACTGAGTACTCGTTCCTCTGCATTAATGCCTTAGTAGAATTTGAGATCGATCGACTGTATCGCTCAGCAATTTAAGTGTCGGTGGCGTTTGCGTGAGTAGTTTTACTTTATTTTAGTTTAGTTTACTAAACTAAACTTAGTACTTGTTCGTCTGCATGAATGCCGTAGTAGAATTTGAGCAGTGTTTAGAATCGATTGACAGTATCGCTCAGCAATTTAGTTGTCGGCGGCGTATGGGTGAGTAGTTTTACTTTATTTTAGTTTAGTTTAGTTTACTAGACTAAACTTAGTACTTGTTCCTCTGCATGAATGCCTTAGTAGAATTTGAGCAGTGTTTAGGATCGATCGACAGTATCGCTCAGCAATTTAAGTGTCGGCGGCGTTTGGGTGAGTAATTTTACTTTATTTTAGTTTAGTTTACTAAACGAAACTTAGTTTACTAAGTGAACTTAGTTTACTAAGTGAGGCCTAGAGGCGTTTTATAGGTATTGTTGGAATTGATACCGGCAGCAACACAACAACACGACTTAACTAAACTAAACTAAAGTAAAATAAAGTAAAATTACTCACCCAAAACGCCGCCGACACTTCAATTGCTGAGCGATACTGTCTATCGATTCTCAACACTGCTCAAATTCTACTAAGGCATTCATGCAGAGGAACAAGTACTAAGTTTAGTTTAGTAAACTAAACTAAAATAAAGTAAAACTACTCACTATGCTGGTTGTTTGTCGACATGGTGTAGTAAAAATGCACAGTTTGTGAGTAAGCTTCTATTGTGTTTTCGCTCCAAGCCATTCATGCTAGCATCTGCTTGGTATAATTAATAAGATTATATTTTTGTCATCATGTTGTCATCTTATATTTGGGTGTACTGTTTTATATATATATATATATATATACAAGAGGCAGAGCTTTTTTTCCCGTCACTCACACATTAAAAAAATGCTACAGGTACACAACACTGGTACACTTCTATGGTGGGTGGAATCACAAAAAAGAGGGGTCGGCCACCTTTCACATCAGGAAATTTTGAATTTCTTAAGCATTCTTTGCTGCTTTTGGATCAGCATTGACAATAAAAAGTGTTGTTAGACATTGATTTGTTCCAGTTAACTAACCAGAAAGGCTCATAGCGGCTTCAGAAGGGATGCTGTGAATACACAGAAGCATAAACCAGCTGGAGCCACAGCAAATAATAAAAGTGATGCATTCGAGTCTGGAACCGTGTGTTGCAGACCCCTGCTTTTGGAGTTTTTAATGCTAAATTGTACCACATTAAGGTTCAACTTTAAGGCTCGTTTACATAAAGCAGTTGGAATAAGTCTATAAGACCTATAAGATGTCATTCTCAACCCCACCTTCAGGATCACACCTTCTTATCTCATCATAGTCGATGCCTTAAAGGGAGCGATCACACCAATCTGAAGTGTTAGCATGGCAGTAGTTAGGAGGCAGGTGCAAAAAATATTTTCGTAATTATGGTTATTTATAGTATTTGGTTTGTTTTGGGGCGGCACGGTGGTCTAGGGGTTAGCGCGCAGACCTCACAGCTAGGAGACCAGGGTTCAATCCCACCCTCGGGCATCTCTGTGTGGAGTTTGCATGTTCTCCCCGTGCATGCGTGGGTTTTCTCCGGGTACTCCGGTTTCCTCCCACATTCCAAAAAACATGCTAGGTTAATTGGCGACTCCAAATTGTCCATAGGTATGAATGTGAGTGTGAATGGTTGTTTGTCTATATGTGCCCTGTGATTGGCTGGCGACCAGTCTAGGGTGTACCCCGCCTTACGCCCGAAGACAGCTGGGATAGGCTCCAGCACCCCCCGCGACCCTCGTGAGGAAAAGCGGTAGAAAATGAATGAATGAATGTTGGGTTTTTTAAACTTGTATTGGTATGCGTTTGTATATTTTTGGGGTATAGTAACATAATGTTGAGTTGCCGTGTGATGAATTTAGTGTTGTTGTCGGTCATATGACATATGTTTTGTTGGTTTCGGTTGCTGCAAATAATGAGAAATACACCCTGGACTAAAAAAAAAAAAAAAAGCAAAAATATATAAATATCACGCCTGCTGATGTTAAATGTGACATGAGTGCAGACTGAAACATCACTGATTTCCAATCCAATTACATTAACCAACCATAGAAAATCCATACTGAAGCTTGATGAACAATCTTTGGTGGGAAATTACCAAGTTGCGTGATTATAATTAAAGTTGGTTGTGGTTGTCACCATGTGTCAAATGAAATAATCTTGTCGGAATAACCTTATGACCGCCATCGTGATGGGTTGATTTGATTTTTTCCGAATAGGCTCAGTGTGGAAGATCACACAAGTGCCATTTTACTGACTTCAAAAGTACAAAAAGACAGCGAAGGTCACACACACACACGTTGCTTATTGAAAGCAGACTGTCATGACTCAACGCCATTCGTGACTTCACAAGCACCCCCCCCCCCTCGCTTAATGTTGCACATTTAATTCACAAGGTCACAGAGGTCAGTGGGAAAAGTGTTGGCTCAGAAAAGACAACAGAGAGCAGAGTGTTGCTGCTCTCTGCTGACGGCCGCACGGCACTTGCCAGATGTTTGCTATTTTATTTTTTGAGTCCGGTGATGCCTTCATGGGTAGCACCGCACCTCATGTTATGATGGACATTAGAGCCGGTTTAGATTTCGGGTTATGATCACTTGGCTTCTGCGCTATCTTGGGAGAAGTAATCCCTCCAGAGATGTAAGTGCAGCCTTCTTATGATAAGATCTTTATCCCCCCCCCAGTTAATAGGAGTCTGATTGCTGACCATCACAGAGACCCGCGGAGGTGTCTGCCCCCCCCCCATGACTATGATCAATTTAAAGATCTAATTTCACATATTGCATTGTTTTAACAGCAATATGTCAATATGGAAGCATAATGTTTGTTATCTCAGATTGTAGACTGATCAGAGGAAAGTGTGTTGTGCTATCGCCATCTAGCGGTAGTCAATGAAACTACAGAGATTTATTTTTGGTAGTGGATACATTAATATCTTAATAATATCTGTATTTCTAAAAACCTTTTTTATTTCTATTACACAGTGAAAATGCTTAATATTGCCTGTAATTTTTAAGGCTTATTATATTGGAATTGATTAAAGTATTGAAAATTAATGTAAAAAGATCATAATTTAAAAATATCTAATTTAGATTATATTTCTATGGGTTCTACGGTACAAAAAGCGTATCAAGTCTTGTCCACCAGAATGAGACTAGATGAGATTTTAACATTAATTTTAAGAAAAATACATTTTTTATACGTATTTAAATACATATTTTCTGCTCTATTAATCTGTATTTCTAAAACCTTTTTTTTTCTATTACACATAACATTAATTTTAAGAAAAATACAATGAAAAAATATGACTTTTTTTTATTTTAACTGACTTTTTTTGAAACACTGCAGGTGTATTTTTGTTTATTTTCCCACAAATTGTTGCTAAAAAAATTATTTTCAACATTTTAACTGACTTTTTTGAAACACTGCAGGTGTATTTTTGTTTATTGTCCCACAAATTGTTGCTCAAAAATATTATTTTCAACATTTTTTAGACAAAATTAACCACTGTTATGATAATACACTGTATTATAATAATAATCATAAGACAGCTCACTCCTTTTCTCATATGTATTCATTCTATGTATGAGGTGTGTTATAAAACGGAACTGAAAGTTGGTGCTGCAATAATGGACAGTAGTTAAAGCTCTTAATGTGTGCTTCCAATAATGCCTTACACACTGTACATGTACAACATGACTACAATATATATTGTATATGTTGTGTACAGAATTCTTTAAATTGCGGTTTTCATGATTGGGGAAAAAAATCCTATACCTGCCCACACGCACAACCAAAACTTTAAATTATTTATTATTTATTATAAATTTATTATAAATTTTATTTATAATTTATTATGAATATTATTATTTATGTATTTAGTTATTTATTCTAAATTATTAAAATTATTTGTACAAATTACTGTTTACGCTTGACATTGTTGTTCATATTTGATGTAATCTATTTATTCACCACATTATTATTTATTATTTATTATTTATTATTTATTATTTATTATTTATTATTTATTATAAATTTATTATAAATTTTATTTATAATTTATTATGAATATTATTATTTATGTATTTAGTTATTTATTCTAAATTATTAAAATTATTTGTACAAATTACTGTTTACGCTTGACATTGTTGTTCATATTTGATGTAATCTATTTATTCACCACATTATTATTTATTATTTATTATTTATTATTTATTATTTATTATTTATTATTTATTATTTATTATTTATTATTATTTGTTTATTATTATTTTTTATTATTTATTATTATTTATTATTATTTATTATTATTTATTATTATTATTTATTATTACACGGGAACCAGGCAACGACATTTCATTGGCGATTTCACTGCTGTGTTATTGTGCAATGACAATAAAGAAAGTCTATGTCTATGTATTCCTATACTGATTTTTATGCTGATAATTATCGGAACCGATAATTACCGGACACCTCTAATCATCCATAATCATTGTATTTCTGCGCATTGCAGAAAAAATAGCAAATAGCAAAAATAATGATATAATGTTGCTGAAATAAAACAACACAAAACTTTGTCTTTACATATATATAAAAACATTCCTTTTGATATATAATATAAAATATCAGAGTACCCGCACCAATTAGCTTTCACTACCACACAAAAGTCAAACAAAACTTATATAAGATATGTTTTTGTTGTGTGTTAATGCGTGCCACTGCCCTTATAGCAAAAGATGTTATATGGATATATTTAGTTTCCACTTAAGAGCGTCACAAATGTACACATGTTGTTGCAAACAAAGGCCTAAGCATCCATTACACGTTGTCAAGCAGTAATCCACCAGTGACAGCTCTCTCAGCGTCCCTGCATGGTGCTGAAGTATCTGAGAGCCTTTCTTCTCTCTTTTGATGGACTGCGTCCTTACAGCCATATCTGCCATATGGCGCCGCAAGAAAAGAAGCTCAGTGTGACATGAAGGACAACTCACACATACAACACGGCTCATCTATGTAAACCTTCCATTGTCTTGACATTAATTAGGTATTTTGAAAGTTGGAGCCGCTAATGAGCGAGGAATATTGCAAAATGGAGTACATAAGGAAGGATTTCTCATTTGGTATTTGATAGATATTTGACTTATTTTGAACATGAGATCCAATACAGGAGATGAAGCAAAACATACCCGTATAAAATATAATAATACCCAGCAGTACACTGATTATTTCCTCCACTTGGGTTTACATAAAGTACACTCTAAAAAGTAATTCAGAGTATCTGTTGACACTTGATTTAATACATAAATGCAATGTAAAAAATGTAATTAATTGATTTAGATAAACTTTCTAAGTTGCTAACTTTATTTTTGCAATGTATGCAAAAATTTTTACAATTACAAAAAAATTTTACAATTAAAAAAATTACAATTACAATTTTTTTATTTTTACAATGCAATGTAAAAATTTTAATTAATTGATTTAGATAAACTTTCTAAGTTGCTAACTTTATTTTTTGAGTTATGTTCAAATAATAATGTTGGCTTATTACATGAACTTAATTTAGCATGTCATATACACTCAAATTTTATTGTTGGTAAACTTAAAACAAAATTCAAGTTGCCATGACTTAATAAAATTAGCTTGGCAACAATTTAAAATTTTTAAAATTTTTAAATTTTTCTATTTTAAGTTCCATCTCCTATATATATATATATATATATATATATATATATATATATATATATATATATATATATATATATATATATATATATATATATATATATATATATATATATATATATATATATATATATATATAGTTACTGCTACTTAAAAAGCTGTGTGCATTGTTATTATAATTAAGTAGACAACAAATTAAACTACTTTGAATAAAATTATTAAGTCAGTTCACTTAACATATTTTTATGTTAAGTTACAAACTTAAAAACTTAAGTAAGCATTACTTAAAATGAGCTTTGAGTGAATAGGAAAAGCTAATTCGTGCAATGCAATATTGTTTGTTGGTTCAAAGCAATTTCAAATTATTATTATTTAATATATATATAATTCTTATTATATAATTATTATTATATATCATTTTTTTGTTGAGGCTAAACATTTATTTCTTGAGTGTAGTAGAGATAATGATGCACCAATGTAAGGTATAATCACAATAACATAGCTTTTCAATGGGATTAGTGTTGATAGATTAGAAGAATTTATAGAAAATATTACTTATTATGATAGAAATATTTGTTTTTATGGCTGATTTTGTGAGAAATAAATAATTTGGCTCTTTTACTTGCTCCATATAAACCCAGAAGTGATTATTTCACACATGATATGGTGTGTCTCTATACTTTTGTCCATATAGTTCAATAATTTAATCAATAATTTAATCAAACTTCTACCAAGAAAGTAATATTGTTTTATGCCACTTACATAAACTGCCATTATTCTCAGTGTATTTCCATTTCAAAGGAAATGGGGGTCAAACGTATAGACAGGTAAAATGTATATGAGCCACGTGTCATGGAGGTGACACCTGTGATCAGTGGTGCAGGTCAGGGGTTCGAACAACGGCTTTGTTTTTTTTTTTCCACGTCACCCAAATGGAACCACTAACTACCGTCAACCGCCCCGAGGGCTCCGACTACTTCCTGCATTACAAGCACCGGTCCTCCAAGTAAACACTGCTACTTCCTAAACCACCTAAACGTTACTTACATTATACTGTCCCACTGTATAAGCGCTGTTCCTTTAATTAGCCGGCACCCGGATAACAGGGTCTTAATGAAGCGTTACTGCGACTAAAATATGAGTTCGCTTGGAGCAAATTAATGAGGCTGCTAATTGTGCTAATTTGCGTGTGAAACCCCGGCATTTAAGATGTGTCTGTGGCCACCAAAAAGGCACCTCCATAGCTTGGGGTACGAATGTGTGTGTGAGAGAGAGAGAGAGAGAGAGAGAGAGAAAGAGAGAGAGAGAGGCTAATTACAGCCCACACAGATGCCCACTCTGTTCTTTTTCCTTTGTCTGCTTAACACTTTGCCTTTGTCAAGAAGCAATACATTTTATTCATTTAAATGTATCACTTGGGCGGCACAGCGTAGAAGTGGTTAGCGCGTGGACCTCACAGCTAGAAGACCAGGGTTCAATTCCACCCTCGGCTATCTCTGTGTGGAGTTTGCATGTTCTCCCCGTGCATGCGTGGGTTTTCTCTGGGTACTCCGGTTTCCTCCCACATTCCAAAAACATGCTAGGTTAATTGGCGACTCCAAATTATCCATAGGTATGAATGTGAGTGTGAATGGTTGTTTGTCTATATGTGCCCTGTGATTGGCTGGCGACCAGTCCAGGGTGTACCCCGCCTCTCGCCTGAAGACAGCTGGGCCTGCGACCCTCGTGAGGATAAGCACTGTAGAAAATGAATGGATGAAATCTAAAGTCTATATTCTTCACAATTATGAGTTGAACCCTATTTGAAATTTGTGTGCGGGGAGTGGTGCTAATGGCTGTCACTCACTCGTCACTCACTCTTATTATCTAATATAGTAGACATGACAAGGAAAATGACAGGGTTTGAAACTGAGTGGGGAAGAAGGACAAAGTAAGAATAAAAAAACATACCACTTCCACATGGAATGGGAGGGTAGCCATGTTTCACTCTGCATTTATTGCTGACTCCATGCAGTGCAAGTTAAGTAAGTCATGTCTCATCAATGCATCATTACTGACACATTACATATAACTTGTATTTCAATACTTTTAGATTACACCACAATCTACCAGGATTCCGTAACAGTTTCTCTCCCCAAGCACAGGTTTCTGGAAAGCCCAATATTAGCACCATTTAATTAATGCCTCAATGCATAACTATGTGATCTCTCGTCTCTCTTCAGAGCTGCCAAACCAACCTCACAGTTGTTGCTCATCTTGCTGTTATCAGTTCATTTGCAATCACGCAGCAAAGAACATGTTTTGTTGGAACACATGTACGCGCCACTGAGTATTAGTAGTAGTAGTGTGTATGGTGTGTAGAAAAAGGTCGGGACAGTTGCCAAATTAGAGCTGAAATTGTCCTGTGTATCGTTCAGGCAAACTTTTTTTCCCTATTCCTTCATTTTAAATTCACATATGCACAAATGACATATGGAAATACTATGGAAACAAAAATCTGTTGATGGTTAATATCACTGGTATGGATTGCAGAAAGCCTTCGCTCTCTTTTTGGCACAAGCAAAAGCTGTGTCGGTGTCAGCAACATCTAAAGGACACAAGTCGCTCTCCTCCTGTGCAACAACAAAGAGGCTTTGCTCACTGAAAGGGAGCATTGCCCTGATGTTGCACTACTACTGTAGGTCTCCATAGCTCCTGACTACCGTTGGAAAAGAATCTTTAATAATTAGCACTGTATATTATAATACCTAAATTAACACTTAAGCCACACAAAATGGATACAGAACATATACCGATACCGTAGCGCAGGGGTCTCAAACAAGCGGCCCGCGGGCCAAATGTGGCCCGCAGGACACTAATTTGAGGCCCCCGCCTTGATATGAAAGTTTAATGTTAGTGCGGCCCGCGCAAGTTTGATATGGATGCTGTATGGTATCATGTACCCGGAAAAATTTATTACGTTTGATTAATGTTCATGTTAAAGGTTAAATAACTGTTAATAGTTATCCTCCCTATCCGTGTGGAAGTGGTAAGTTTTTGGCTATTTAAGTTTAAAGGAAATAACTTGAAGGCTACCGTTTAGGTCGCTAGCGCTCTAGTTTGCGAGTTAGCATGTGTCTCAAGACCCTGCAGTTGCGCAATATGTTGTAAATAAAAAGAATATAAATGTGACTATAGTCGTGTTTTGTCATGTCTACAGGGCTCTAATAATGCTTTGTTAATTTTAATCTGAAAAAAATAATTTGTCTACCCACTAACTATATGTGGTTTCTTAATTTTTTATTATTTGCCGTTTTATTATTATTATTATATTTATTACTGATTGATTGATTTTCTTTATTCTTGATTAGTTTTTTTATTTTTCATCTTATTTTGTACCCAGAAAAAATTATTACGTTTGATTAATGTTCATATTAAAGGTTAAATAACTGTTAATAGTTATCCTCCCTATCCGTGTGGAAGTGGTAAGTTTTTGGCTATTTAAGTTTAAAGGAAATAACTTTTTTTTTTTTTAAAACCTGATGCGGCCCAGTCTCGCCCAGACCCGAGCTCCAGTGGCCCCCAAGTAAAAGTAAGTTTTTATTATTTGCAGTTTTATTATTATTATATTTATTTATTACTGATTGATTGATTTTCTTTATTCTTGATTTGTTTATTTATTTTTCATCTTATTTTGTGCAGAAAAATAAAAAGTAAGATATTTGAGAACAGTGGAATGTTTTAACAGAGCTTTTATTGTAGAAAATTGGAACCAAAGCGAAGTTTTTTAATTTTTTTTTGTTTTTAATAAATGAGTCCAGTGGTCCCCAAGTAAATTGAGTTTGAGACCCCTGCCGTAGCGAAGTTCAGTTTGCAGATGTTGTTTTGCCGTGGTTCGGTCTACAAATTTGGAGTGTGTCCGTGTCAAAGGTCACTGGTGTCGGACCTGGTTCACAATCTGATTAATAAGTAGGTAAGTAATGTATTAATATAGAGTTGTGTAACAATACTTTTGTCCAACAGTGTTAGACAAACATGCCTCACTTGTTAATAAAACATTTATTCAAATCTTGCAACAAGTTGAGGTAGACTCCTCCATTGAGGAAGCTTTACTGCATGTCCCGCCCCTCCTTGTCTCATTATACACGGTACAGATCCACTGAGAGATGCCAGCAACAGTCTCAATGACTGTCCCCTCCCTGCCTGGTGCCTGCTGGGAGGCATCAGTGTCTCTCCTGCAGGGGGTCACAAGGCGTTGACCTTCGAAATGTTCCTTACACCTCCCCTGCTCAGCCCCGCACCAGATGGGAAGTGAGGCTGCATTTTTTTTTTTTCCAAAAGGCAGTGCGCAGGGTTGCAGGCTGTTGCTCTGCCAGTGGGGCTGAAGGAATGAAATATTCATGCAGCCCAAAAACTGAATGGACACCCCAGGATGGAGCGTGCCGATTTATTCAACTAAGACCAGGCCTCATTAAACTGCTGGCGGCGAGGCAGGTCACAGTGATTTTCTTTGCTTGTGCTCGGTCATGCTTGCCACGCAAACAGCAAAAAAAAGAAAAGAGAGATGCTTAATTTGTTAAAGTCTGCATCGTTGATTCGTTTCTAAATGTGTTGAGGAGGTTGCTCTCCTCTAATTGATGACCTAATGAGGCATTAGCTGTTGTGTCACAGCGCAAGGCATCGGCGTGGAAGCAGAGTAGTCACTGCGAGTGGCATATGGGAGATGTGGACGATTCGGCTTCTGACCGAGGTGTGAGTCTTGTGTGGGGTGCCAGGGGACAGCAGATGATAGGCACACGAGCCTCGGCATTGAATATGTTGCCTCAATTATCTGGGCTTTGTTTATTTATCATAAGCAGTGGAGCAAAGACTTCCATTGTGGCTCATCTGATTTGTTGTTGGATGTAAGATGTTGAGACAGTAATATTTGTGATTGTGGAGTGGGGGGCGGGGGGGGGGGGGGGTGGGCAGTCCATTCTGACTCCAAGAACAAAAATATTGGAAAATTGGGTTTTCTCCGGGTACTCCGGTTTCCTCCCACATTCCAAAAACATGCTAGGTTAATTGGTGACTCCAAATTGTCCATAGGTTTAGGTTTTTTTTTTTTACACTGATTATTCATTTATTTCTGGGTGGGTGCTGGAGCCTATCCCAGCTGTCTTCAGGCGTGAGGCGGGGTACGCCCTGTACATGTAACAACATAATCGTCTGACTCATGGTGTCATATTACTGACAACAACACTAAATTCATCACACAGCGACTCAACATTATGTAGGGCACATATAGACAAACAACCATTCACACTCACATTCATACCTATGGACAATTTGGAGTCGCCAATTAACCTAGCATGTTTTTGGAATGTGGGAGGAAACCGGAGTACCCGGAGAAAACCCACACATGCACGGGATGGCAAACCAATCGATCTAGAAAAATAATTATTTTACAGCAAGTATAAAATAATGATACAAATATAATAAGAAAAATGCTTCTAAATAACTCACGCATGCACGGGGAGAACATGGAAACTCCACACAGAGACGGCCGAGGGTGGAATTGAACTCTGGTCTCTTAGCTGTGAGGTCTGCGCACTAACCACTAGACTGCTGTGCCGCCTTACACTGATTATATCCAAAATAATTTTGCTCACTTAAATTCAGTAGACTCCAGTTTCCTCCCATATTCCAAAAATATGCTAGGTTAATTTGCGAATGTGAGTGTGAATGGTTGTTTGTCTATATGTGCCCTGTGATTGGCTGGCGACCAGTCCAGGGTGTACCCCGCCTCTTGCCCAAAGACAGCTGGGATAAGCTCCAGCACCCCCCGCGACCCTCGTGAGGAAAAGTGGTAGAAAATGAATGAATGAAAAATAACGTCCTACCGCTAGCTTGAAGTCAGAATTCTCACACGTTTTTGGATCAACATTTGCAATAAAAGTAACTTGTAATTATTAGATCCAGCTCCAGAACACTGCCTTCAATATGCCTCATACACTTATTAAACATATTTAAAGTATAAAATTTAAAGTACTCACCACTTGTGAATGATAATACAGTAAACCTCGGATATATCGGACTCGGATATATCGGAAATTCGCTCACAACGGACAGATAAAAAAGAACCGATTTTTCTGTAATGCATTTCCAATAAAAATTCACTGCATATATCGGATTTTTTATAACGGATTTCGCCTATTTCGGACAAAATCTCCAGTCCAGTTCCAATGCATTTCCATTAAATTTCCCTCGCATATATCGGATGGCCGCATCGTGGCGCTCCGATTCGCCGAATCGTGACAGGCCGCTATACGACGTCATTTGCAGCGTTTGCAGCGTTGCCTGCGCGTCCAGGTACATTGGAAACATAGTCAAGGAAGTGCCTTTTTATAACGGATAAAATCCGATTTACGCATATACCGGATATAAATCCGATATATGCGTAAAACAGACATTTTCCAGTATACGCATGTAACAGATTTCGCTTATATCGGACAAAACCAGTGGGAACAATTGAATCCGATATATCCGAGGTTT
The DNA here is from genome assembly GCF_030265055.1 of Doryrhamphus excisus. NCBI lineage: Eukaryota > Metazoa > Chordata > Actinopteri > Syngnathiformes > Syngnathidae > Doryrhamphus > Doryrhamphus excisus. The sequence continues at coordinate 8,839,142 of NC_080488.1, read as the reverse complement.
ACTGTATAAGATGCTTGTCAAAATGACAGGTTCATATGATATTTGTGTTTGTTTACCAATAATTGAGATACTCACTGGTTGATGGATCACAACAGGACCAAACCATTTTTGATTCATTGAGGACAACGGAAAAGTACATTAACTTCATTTGCATTCTGGGGTAGGGATTAGCACACGTTCCATGGCAGTTTCCACTGGACATGTATCCAGATTTGCACCAAAATATAATGAGTTCTTGCTCGGTACAAAAAGTGGATGAAAATAATTGTGTGTTCTGTGCATAATTCTGCTACATACATAAAGCAACCATCAACAACTACACTGCATCTCAACGTTGTGCATTCTAAGTAGAAAAATCATAGATATAAATGTGATGCTATGGCTTTTTAAACGATTCATAAATGGCTTTGAGAAGACAACTTATCAGTTACCTTGGCTCTGCCATAGACAGGTGTGTCTCTCAGGCCCTTGCCTTCCACCTGGTCCTTTTATTATTCTTCTGCAAATAATGTTTACAATTTGTTTGAGAACAAACTCACCTTATCCCCACTAAGGTCAATTAACAAGTCCATGAGAAATGAATCCGAATCCGCTTTCCACGAACTACCATAACATACACATGTATGTATGCGTGTCGGATTATGTTCAAATATTGCAAAAATTCAAGCTGAAATGTTGTAGTATTTTTGTGTAGTTGTTTAAAGGGAGTGATCAGTCATCTTCTGTCTAAGCCAGGGGTGGGCAAACTACGGCCCGGGGGCCACATGCGGCCCACTAAGCGGTTGAATCCGGCCTGCCAGTTGCTTTCTATAGTAATGGTCATGGTTTTATTTCATTTGACCATGCATCAGATTACAATTGAATGCATCACATAATCAGTTCACAGTTCCACATGTCCAAAAGGAGTAGGAAGAAGCAAAGCTTATTAAATCCTACCCCTCCATCTGGTACTTTTACAATCAGTAACTGTTACATTTGTTCACTTCCTGCTTTCCATAATACAGTTTTTTTTTTTAATAATGTACCTCGTACCGAAGTACGAGGTGATGTGACCCTACAATGACATAATAATTTGATCACTTCCTGCTTTCCTAATATGGTTTAAGGTTTTTTTTTTTAGTTTTTTTTGTCACGTACCGAAGTACAGGTGATATGACCATACAATGACGTAATGGGTACCATAGTAACTGTCAATATAGTGATTTATTGTATTTATTAGTGATTATTTAGCAAACATCAACTGCTTCTAAATATTTCAAATTTTAACATACAACAGCTGGCAACATAAGTCAAGTCGGATGTATGATTCAGAAAAAAAACTGTAAAATTCAATTTCGGAATTTGCTGTGATGTTTAAAGCTCCTGAAAAAAGTGACATGAGAACATACAACTGATAGTACGACACTTTTACAGATAAAATTAGACTAATAATTCAATGCGGACTGTCTGAATTATAAGCGTAAAATAGTGCGTATTAAATATATATTCTGCCCCCCCCCCCCCCGAGACAATTTTGTTAACTCAAAGCGGCCCGCGAGTCAAAAAGTTTGCCCACCCCTGGTCTAAGCTCTTAAATCAGGGGTGTCAAACTCATTTCGCATCGTGGGCCACATACGGCCTAGGGAGATGTCAAGTGGGCCGGACCATTAAAATTATGGCGCATTGATACCGTCTGCTGTTTTCAGTCTGTCTCAGTGATGCGGCTTGTCTTCTACTCTGATGGAAAGAGTGCGCCCCTTAGCGGATAATCCATGAATTGCAGCATATTAAAAATATTAATTCCATGTCTTTTATGCATTTTTTCCCACTTTCAAATTATCCTGCGGGCCTGATCGAACCTCCTTGGGGGCCGGTTCCGGCCCGCGGGCCGTATGTTTGACACCCCTGTCTTAAATGATTAATACCCATGCCAAGCTTCTGTGTGAAGTTAATAATAAGGTCATGATTGAGTTACAATGCACAATAGGTGTAAGAAAAGGATGAGCTTTGTCTCGTTTCAGAGAGGGGGGGGGGGTGTTTGGCTGCAGCAGACCTGTCAAAGAGTGAGGGCAGTGACAGGGGTGTTAAAAGAGGGAGGAGGAGGGGGGGGGGGGGGACTTATATAAAATGTTGCATGGCTCTTTCAGTGCAAAGTACTTGTGAGCCAAGCGGGCAAGATGAGCACCAAAACAGAGCTTCCAAACTGGCCACAGTATGTTGAGGACTTCACGCAAAATAATAACGTGGCTGCAAAAAGTTGGATCTGTCCCAATTCCCTGCGCGTCTTTGCGATGCGAGACGCGAACCCCCCGCTGGTGGAGCACCTTGTGCCAGAGATGCCAGACGCTGCATCCGCCACAGGGATCCCCGAGGCCGGTAGAGAGGAAGCGAGCGAGACGACGGCGCACTGCGGCCCCCAGAGACACCGACGGGTGGCAGCGAACGCACGGGAGAGAAGAAGGATGCACGGCCTCAACAAAGCCTTCGATGAACTAAGGAGTGTCATTCCTTCTTTGGAGAACGAGAAGAAGCTCTCCAAGTATGACACACTCCAAATGGCGCAGATTTACATCACGGAGCTGTCGGAGCTTCTGGCTGGAGTGGTGCACCAGGAACACAGAAACTCTCATGCAGCTTCCACGGACAAAACCACCAGGAAGAACCTCATTCACACTCTCATCCCGGACCAGAACCCACGACGGGACCCTCCCTCTTCCCACCTCATCATACTGGGGCCTAAATCTGATCTGAATAAAAGCACTTCTTGCCACAGCAGTGATGGGGAATCTTCTCCTCTCAGTGACGTGGAGGAAAGTCACAGTGGGAAACGTTAAAATTAATTTAATCACACCGGAAGTACAGTAGGAGACAACTATTACAGCTTTAGCTTACAGTATGGTATATATATATCATACTTTAGATTAGATGTGGTTCTAGAATATATAAAAGAGACCCTTTTTGCACTTTACATGAACTGAACCGTCAATAATGTCAATAGTTAACTTTTTTATACATCTTGGGGGAACCTTATTTTGGTATATTTATGTATATATACGGAATTTATTAAGGTTTTTACAGCAATAAAGAGACTACTAAGATATTTTGTGTATGTACACTTTGCATGCTTTATATGGTGTCCACATATTTTTGATTTATGGTGGTTATGTTGCACACTCTAAAAAGTAATTCAGGGTATCTGTTGACACCACTTGGTTTAATACATAAATGCAATGTAAAAAAAATGTAATTAATTGATTTAGATGAACTTTCTAAGTTGCTAACTTTATTTTTTTGAGTTATGTTCAAATAATAATGTTGGCTATTACATGAATTTAATTTAGCATGTCATATACTAAAATTTTATTGTTGGTAAACTTAAAACAAAATTCAAGTTGCCATGACTTAATAAAATTAGCTTAGTTTCTCTTAACATATCTCATATATATATATATATATATATATATATATATATATATATATATATATATATATATATATATATATATATATATATATATATATAGTATATAGTTACTGCTACTTAAAAAGCTGTGTGCATTGTTATTATAATTAACTAGACAACAAATTAAGCTACTTTGAATAAAACATATTTTTTTGAGTTACAAAACTTGGCCCTATGACAACAATTATTGAGTAAGCATTACTTAATAATTATTAATAATTAAATTAATTATTTTTTATAAATTTTATTTATAAATATATATATATATATAAATATATTTATATATTTATATGTATATATATATGTATAAAATAAATATAAAAAATAAATATAAATTTTATAAAAAAATAATAAAATACAAAAATAAAAAAATAATTAAACTTAATAATAAAAAAACATTACTTAAGATAAGCTTTGAGTGAAGAGGAAAAGCTAATTCGTGCAATGCAATATTGTTTGTTGGTTCAAAGCAATTTCAAATTAAGTTGTCATAACTAAGAAAGACGAATGGAAACTGTTGCGTTGATTTTTTTTTTGTTGAGGCTAAACATTTATTTTTTTTGAGTGCAATAAAAGCAAAATAATAGCTGGTGTATTGAGGGGGAAATGTACTATAGTTTAAGTCACCACAACAGGGAACTACAATATATTATGAAAGCAAATAGTGTATATATTTGACTTTATTTTGTTATATAATCATTGTCTGGTACAAAACACAGTGTTTTGTATAGACAACAACGTGGCAACATGTTTGTAGTAGCGTAGATATAGTGCATCATAGTGAGAGATAATGTAGCTAAATAAGGTCAAATAACACCTACTCAAGCCAAGCATGCATGCATGCATGCATCCTATAAGAAGTAAAGCTTTAACAGCCAGTTAATAAAGCGACAGACTCTATACTAAAGCTAATGATGCTGCATGGTATCTATCACACTTAAAGCTGCTCTTTAATGAGAACAATTGGCAATGTCCTCTCTGAAGGAGAAGGGTACTTGGAACTTTTCCAGGTCCTTGGAAGTGTTTTCTGCCAGCTTGTCAAATTGGCAGCAGTCTCTGAGGAGCTGCCTCCTCCTCCTTTATGTCATTCCCTGAGTAAGATGGGGTTACATACTATAGTAGAGGCTTGGATCAGGGGTTCAAATTGGAACTCAAACACACTGAATCCTTCATCTGAGGTGTAGGCTGCTGACCGTTTTTTTTAATTACAGGCAGCGTGGCTTCAGAGTCATTACAAAGGATGTCATCTGTGATATGATCCAGACTCATGGGGAAAGCCTGGCTTGTCGTAACCTCCACAGCCATTTTTCTGTTTGCCTTAACAAGAAGAATCTGAGAATCTGCAGATACTACAGAGACATCATTAAAGCAGTGGACATGCACGCTCAATGATGGTATCACAGCATCAACAGGTGGGATGTGTGTGATTGGTAGCAGGAGAGGAATATGGTGAATATAATGACCTTCTGGGAGCTGTAGAAGCTGGCTGGACACAGGAACTATTTTACTAGATGTATAGCCTGAGAAGATTTACAGGGAGCACCGGACAGGAAGATGAACATTTCCTTGTCACACTTCACTCTTGTATTAATACACATCCTTTTAAAGGTGTAGTTTAATGTCACAATGTGTCTATTTTCTTCCAGAGAGTCATGCATCCATGCATACTGAGTTTGCTTTTAGCCTTCAGTGGTATAGTGCAGGGCGGCACGGTGGTCTAGGGGTTAGCGCGCAGACCTCACAGCTAGGAGACCAGGGTTCAATCCCACCCTCGGGCATCTCTGTGTGGAGTTTGCATGTTCTCCCCGTGCATGCGTGGGTTTTCTCCGGGTACTCCTCCCACATTCCAAAAACATGCTAGGTTAATTGGCGACTCCAAATTGTCCGTAGGTATGAGTGTGAATGGTTGTTTGTCTACATGTGCCCTGTGATTGGCTGGCGACCAGTCCAGGGTGTACCCCGCCTCTCGCCCAAAGACAGCTGGGATAGGCTCCAGCACCCCCCGCGACCCTCATGAGGAAAAGCGGTAGAAAATGAATGAAAATGAATGAATGGTATAGTGCAGTGTTTTTCAACCTTTATTGAGCCACGGCACGTTTTTTTTACATTGGAAAAACCTTAAAAATCACTAACCAAAAATGTTACAAAATGTCTTGCGGGCCGCATTTGGCCCGCGGGCCGCGAGTTTGAGACCCCTGGGTTAAAGGAATATTCCATCCCTGTTCAATTCTTTCCGTTTGAGCAAATAAACCAAATGCAATTGGAATATTTGGGTCCATGTATACTATTGACATAATGGCTATTGACATAATATTTGCAAATGATGATTATTCATTCATTCATTCATTTTCTTCCGCTTTTCCTCACGAGGGTCGCGGGGGGTGCTGGAGCCTATCCCAGCTGTCTTCGGGCGTAAGGCGGGGTACACCCTAGACTGGTCGCCAGCCAATCACAGGGCACATATAGACAAACAACCATTCACACTCACATTCATACCTATGGACAATTTGGAGTCGCTAATTAACCTAGCATGTTTTTGGAATGTGGGAGGAAACCGGAGTACCCGGAGAAAACCCACGCATGCACGGGGAGAACATGCAAACTCCACACAGAGATGCCTGTGGAATTGAACCCTGGTCTCCTAGCTGTGAGGTCTGTGCGCTAACCCCTAGACCACCGTGCCGCCCCCAAATGATGATTAATAAATGTTAATTATAAAAAGTGATATTGGATAATTTCTCACGGCACACCTGACGGTTTCTCAAGGTACACTAGTGTGCCGCGGCACAGTGGTTGAAAATCACTGGTATAGTGTACATAAATGTAACACATAGGGCTACGATTGGTCACCATGGAGACTGTGCAAAAAGATACAATCCTGTTCCCAAACTGTAAAAAGGAAAATCCTACTGGTGAATACAGGAATTTTTTATTAGAGTTTGAGTTACTATTGCATCAAAAGGAAACCTTCACTTCCCAGAAATAAACAAATACATGCCTCCCTCAAATCAGCATTGTTGTACAATGTACTATACTAGACAACGCACCCAATCTGTAAATATGTATATACTTAAGTAATAACTGCCGCAGTAAATGTTTTAGTAGCAGCATTAATCCGCATGGAAACTATTAAATTCTTTATCATTGTGGACATATCCTGTAGGTGTGACATGTCTTCTTCTCCTTTGGCACCAATGGGCCTGCAGGCATTGTTATAATTGACTGTTTGATATTATGTGGTAATGGTTTTATTTCATTTGAACATGCATCAGATTACAATTGAGTGCATCACATAATCAGTTCACAGTTCCACATGTCCAAAAGGAGTAGGAAGAAGCAAAGCTTATTGAATCCTACCCCTCCATGTGGTACTTTTATAATCAGTAACTGTTATATTTGTTCACTTCCTGCTTTCCTAATATAATTTAAGTTCTGTGTTTGTTTATTTTTTAAACTTTATTTTAATTTTTATTATTATTTATTTATGGGCGGCACGGTGGTCTAGGGGTTAGCGTGCAGACCTCACAGCTAGGAGACCAGGGTTCAATCCCACCCTCGGGCATCTCTGTGTGGAGTTTGCATGCTCTCCCCGTGCATGCGTGGGTTTTCTCCGGGTACTCCGGTTTCCTCCCACATTCCAAAAACATGCTAGGTTAATTGGCGACTCCAAATTGTCCATAGGTATGAATGTGAGTGTGAATGGTTGTTTGTCTATATGTGCCCTGTGATTGGCTGGCCACCAGTCTAGGGTGTACCCCGCCTTACGCCCGAGGACGGCTGGGATGGGCTCCAGCACCCCCCGCGACCCTCGTGAGGAAGAGCGGTAGAAAATGAATGAATGAAAAATAACGTCCTACCGCTAGCTTGAAGTCAGAATTCTCACACGTTTTTGGATCAACATTTGCAATAAAAGTAACTTGTAATTATTAGATTCAGCTCCATAACACTGCCTTCAATATGCCTCATACACTTATTATTATTTATTTATTGTACAAACGTATATATTAGCTTTATGGTGACATTTGTATAATTCTGCAAAAAAAGAAAGGATGCTACAGAGTACAAATCCAATAGTCAGATATTTCCCATCATATTATGACTGTAATATTGTTATACTGTCCTTAACACAAAGTTTTGTGGGTAACATTGTGGTTTGTGAAGTGTGCTTAACTTGTAATCTCGTTTTATATTAATTTCTCATGAGCGGTATGCCCTCTGAGGTCAAAACACAAATGCGTCAGCAAAAACAGTATAAATGCACTCTCTCATTTTGAGGCAAGGCTCATTTAAAATTGCTTGCATTCAACAAATTACCTCATGTGTCTGTATTTTCTCGCTGACGTGTAATCCATTAGGAAAGAAAATAAATAGATGTGTAGAAACCTGCTCTGAATAAATTAGTGGCTCTAGCCGCTGCTCAAATATTTCTGCTGATTTCTGCTGAATTTATAATGCAGTTTTTTTTTTGTTGTTGTTGTTTTTAGACCAAGCTGCCAGTTTTGCTTCTGGTTGTTTCCTCCAAAAAAAAATACAGAATACACTCTACTATAATTAGATACACCTACAGAATCTAATGATACTAAGACAACAAAAATAATGAGCACTTTTGATTGACACCGACAATGTAGCAACATGTTTATTATTGAGTTAGCCGTGGTGTAGAACTGTATACATACCCACCTGTGTGCGTTCCTATGACTTTATATTGATATTTTGTGAACTGTTAACAAAATAAGAAATGTAAACCCTGTCAAATCACAATATTTCATTACCATAAAACCAGTGATGATTTTGTACCCACTCAGTGATTAATCTGCTCTAATTAAAACTCTTACCAGTTAGCCACGTCAACTTTCACAGCTCAAGCCATGTCCTCTGACGAAACCCCCTCCTCTGTGTGATTCACCAGGATCCTTCTGTAAACACAGTGGCATGGTAAATATCACTTAGAGTACACCGCCATCTTATCACAATTTTATGGCTTTAAAGAGGCAAGATGTAAGAAAGTGCAGAGCTTGTGCAAGCAAAAGAATTGGAGAAGTGACATGTCAGGAGTTGGAGCTTCCTCAATGTGCTATCTAGTGTATCATTGATTGTGGGTGCAGTACTGGCAACGTACAGTACTGGCAACATACTGGTACTGGGGTAGCTAGCAGCATGTTTCTATGCATGTGTGAAATGGGAATATAATGTATTCAGAACAAGCCAATTACACAAGACACTTTTCAGATATTATATGGTGGATCAGCATCAATATTTTTTTCTAACAATTTTTAAATATGTGACAATGCAGGTAATGCGTACTATTGGTTTGTCGTACAGTGTTGCAATTTTGCACTATGCTTGGTAGTTCATTAGTGATCTAATAATTACCAATAAAACACTTATTGCAAATGTTGATCTGAAATCCCCAGCGAACATCAACATCAAGCTAGCAAGAGGTTTTTAGATATGGAGGGGAACACTTTGATTGCAAATGTTGATCTGAAATCCCCAGCGAACATCAACATCAAGCTAGCAAGAGATTTTTAGATATGGAGGGGAACACTTTGATTGCAAATGTTGATCTGAAATCCCCAGCAAACATCAACATCAAGCTAGCAAGATATTTTTTAGATATGGAGGGGAACACTTTGATTGCAAATGTTGATCTGAAATCCCCAGCGAACATCAACATCAAGCTAGCAAGAGATTTTTAGATATGGAGGGGAACACTTTGATTGCAAATGTTGATCTGAAATCCCCAGCCAACATCAACATCAAGCTAGCAAGAGGTTTTTAGACATGGAGGGGCAGCAATCCATGTGTCAAAGATAAACACGTTTATGGGAGTCTCGTTATTTTTGGTATTCAATGGTGGTCCCGCGAGTTAACCCCCACAAAAACCGGCATCTACTGACACCAAAATACTGTACAAATTATGTTCAATTGCATGGATTATATTTAATTACCTTTAGTGACAAGAGTCCATGTACTAGGACCAGCCCTTTTCAGCTTGAGGCACCCCTGCAAATGATAACCACAATAATGGACACAATGGACTCTAATTTCGTGGCGCAGAGGAAAGGTGGCGCAGAGCTCACGGAGCGGTAATTTGGTCCACTGCAACACTGTGCAAATAAAGGGCAGGTGCGTCACGCCTTCACCTGGTCTACGAAATTAGAGCCCAATATCTTGCTGACAGAACCAATCAAATCAAAGCAATGTCGGTTATATAGATTTGTAAAGATATGTCTATATACACACAACTTATGATAAAAAATTGTAGCATGCCGGCGGAGTAAATATACAAGCAATTAATATTTCACGTAATGTATCAATAAAAAAGGCAAGTAAAATTGAAGAACTTCTAAAGAGCAAAGTTTATAAAACAAATACAATTTTCAAAAGTGTATAATGAAGTGTCTACCTAGTAGTCAAACAAAAAAAAAATCATAAATGACTTAATTTATTATACATTTGTATGTTAGAAAGCATTTATGCTTTCTGAAGGTTAGCATTGTGGTACACAATAGCTCATCTTAAAATGAACTTTAGACGGCTCTAGCTAGATTGATAGATTTTCAAAATAACATACTTATTCCAAAGTTGACCTTCCAAAGTGTACGCCACTCCTTTGTTGCAGATGACATCTGTACTTGTGTGCTTTAACTCTGGTTTGATGGTCGATGCCCTAAAGCGATATTTAAATGACGTGTATTGACTTCTTGGTTGATCAGCTGCAGAACTGCTGCAGGAGAGAAGATGACATATGGTTTTCCAGAAAATATACAGTACATTTATTTACAATCAGTAGAAAAAAAATGTTACAAAGGTTTGCAGTTGTTGATTACATTAGAATGGGAGTATCTACTTCCTGGATTGACTGATACAGGTATACACACAAAGAAGTAAGTAACTGGTGGATAATCTTTCCTTTCAAAAAGACACTTAGAAATCCATGGAGCTATGAGCCAGGTAGTCTTTCCTCCCGATGTTGGTGACCTGCTTGGTCTGCATGGCCTCCAACTTGGGGCAATCAGTAATACGATGACCGAGACCACCACAAAACGTGCAGCCCCTCTCCCCTGAGAAGACACATGAGTTATTATATGTTAAGACAAGCATAGGCAAACAGACCAAAATGGCTATGAATGCCTCACCTCCAATATCCAGCATGGTTTCGTCTCCTGATTGGAGGACTTGGAGAACTGGAGGGACTTTTTGCTTGGCTTCAATGAGGAGGGCCTTCAGATCCATCAACACAGACTCATCTGTGAGGAAAAAACACATATCATTATCCAATAATGTGATAACTATATATAGATACGCTCAAAATTATTACTTTTTATTTGTTGATTGGGTGAAGTTATATTACTAACAATAAGACATTCTTATATGTGCTAGACAGTAAAGGGCAGTAAAGTAACTTTTTTTTTTTTTTTACTATTTCAAGAAACACAGGAGTATCAGTCCAGTCAACATACGTCAAACAACAAAACATAAGCCAGAAAATTATAATAGTCAAAATCAATCCATTTTGAATGATGACCTTAGGCAAAAATATCACGTTTTTTACAGGACAAAAAACATAAAGTCAAAATATAAAATTTCAATTTAAACGGATCGATTTAATAGAACAATCAAAGTGGAATATAAGTATTTAAAACATATAGCAAAAAATGAATGAATTCTGTCTGAATAATTAATAAAATGCAGATACAATGCAGTCTACTGTGGCTAATCCCGCAACTCAAATCACTCCATAAATGCAATCAAGTGGTCACCACATCGATAATTCCTAAAAACTTGTAATGTTACCATAGTGGTGAATGTGCAGATCATATTTTTCCATGAACTTCCGCTTCCGGGTCATGCGATTGTTGTTAACATCAGAGAAATTGTTACGTGGTTGGTGCTTGTTTATACCACTTATACCTCCTTGTTCTGAATCATATTTCCACATATGGTGACCCTCGATGCGAGTAATACAGTATGTCGACCGACAACAGCTACCAGTACCAGACCCAAGTTTCGGCAACTCGGCACACGCCTGTGGTTTCAACGCATCGGAGCAGAGTTGAAACCAGCCCATGCCTACCTACAACAATGTCTCACAGTCTTTTGCTAATTTCTTGTATCATTTCTAGTTGAAAAACACCAAATCAAATTGTTCTTTAAAAACTCTAAATCTGGCCAGTCTATCAAATATCTTGATGTTTTTTTAAATTATTATTATTATTATTATTGGCGCCATTCCTTACCACAGCCTTTATTGATGAATGTTGTAGCGATACCAGTCTGACCAGATCGTCCTGTCCTTCCAATTCTGTGGACTGAAACAAAACAAAAATAGTTTAAGGTTACATTCAGATCATGAATTAAAAGCCCAAACATTTCAGGAAGTAGATGACAATTGCAAGGTAACAATCCAATTTTAGCTCTGATAATTGATTGTAAAAAAAAATATATATATATACACACACTGTATATATGCCAAGTCCTGGCAAGTTGTAAATTGACATTTTGGATCCCTTTCATGTTATTTATAAGCTGCTTCATGGCTGCCAGACAGGCTCTGCTGAGATGAATTATGATATAGCTGGAAAATGATGTACATTTTTCACTTTTGCTGAATATTTAAAACCCTCTTCAATCTTACGTGATTTCTCCTGGAGGTTACTTCAAGAAATATGGATTTTTTTTTCTCCATATTTAGGACATAAATCATGGTTTGCTTTCACATAAAGCCAATAATCATTCACCAAACACCAACAGGAAGTGGTCAGAATACACAATTACAGTGTCCCTCGTTAGGCACCTAGCGAGTCACAACGCGACAACCAAAGCTTTTTATTTGGCATGCAGATTCAGCCATATTTTTCTGTGCCACTTATCCTACATTAAGTGCTCTTTCACACAGTACTTGCTCTGCTCAGCAGGGGGCAACAGGCTGGCGGATGAGTCACAATGAAGCAGAAGTAGAATATGACGGGCATTTAAACAAAAATAGGGCTGTCAACTCCAGAAAAACAAAAGTAGACGCTGAAAATGTAACTTTAACAGTGACTGGACTACAAAATATGCATTTAATATCCTGATATTCATTCATTTTCTACCGCTTTTTCCTCACGAGGGTTGCGGAGGGTGCTGGAGCCTATCCCAGCTGTCTTTGGGCGCCAGCCAATCACAGGGCACATATAGACAGGCGGGGTACACCCTGTACATGTACCAACATAATCGTCTGACTCATGGTGTCATATTACTGACAACACTAAATTCATCACACAGCGACTCAACATTATGTAGGGCACATAGACAAACAACCATTCACACTCACATTCCTACAATTCCGACAATTCGGAGTCGCTAATTAACCTAGCATGTTTTTGGAATGTGGGAGGAAACTGGAGTACCCGGAGAAAACCCACGCATGCACGGGGAGAACATGCAAACTCCACACAGAGATGGCCGAGGGTGGAATTGAACCCTGGTCTCCTAGCTGTGAGGTCTGCGCGCTAACCACTAGACCGCCGTGCCGCCGATATATATATTATATATCCCGATATATTTTTTCTTATTATTTTGAATAATGCCATGAAACAAATAAACCATACTACAAATACCACAGTGGTGCGGAGTCAGGGCCAGCAAGGCCTCCTCTGCTGGCCTAAACACTATTAGAATCACAGACCTACAAAGCTGCATTGTCGTATCACATTTTTGCATATTATAGATGGCTTGGACCCCTGTTCCATAAGGACAAAAGTATTGGGACATCTGGTTATTACACTTACCAGATAATAAAATAGAAGATAAGATTGAGTTGATGCCTGCTTTGTAGCAATAACAAACTCAAATCTTTAGGCAAGATTAGATTTTGGATTGTGGCGGTTTTGTGCACATTTTTTCGGTCTATCTCACGAGAGCAACAAAATAGGGGCCTACCAAAATGATTGAGTTAGGTTATATCCCAACTAGTTAACGAATTAAGCAATGTTTTCGTGTACTGAGATACTGTGGTGGTGTCACGGATAAACCATTACTTTGAAAGCAACCAAGCAAATCATAAACACACATTGTAGTCTCACCATAGTTTTCAATCTCCTCGGGCATGTCATAGTTGACTACATGCTGGATGGCTGGGAAATCCAAACCCTTGGAGGCCACGTCTGTGGCTACTAGGACGTCTTTCTTTCCTTCTTTAAATGCTTCTATGGCTTTTGTTCTTTCCTCTTGGTCTAAAGTAAAAAAAAAACACGTGATATTGAAACTTGAACATGTCAACAAAAAAAAAAAAGATTGATCACAAGTCCCAGGAAGCACTGCTGACTAATACAATACTGATATCTAGTGGTGAAGGTGAGAAACTGCAGGGAGAGCACAATGGTGTGGATACCTTTTCCTCCATGGATAGCCACAGCCTCCACACCTTTCAATAGCAAATACTCATGGATGGCATCAACATCAGCTTTTTTCTCAGCAAATATCAAAACCTGTTGCAAGAAAAATAACGTCATTCATATTTAACAAGTGTGAATACATTTTGTGTATGTGTGTCAGAGCTTGATGTAGTTGAGTATGGAACTCACAGGAGGCGTCGTTTTCTGCAGACACTCGAGCAGGTACACCATCTTCGCCTCCTCTTTGACGTATTCCACTTCCTATTCAACCAAACAAAACAAGCATCAGAGTCAACTCTATTTTAGTAGCTTAGTATTAACTAGGGATTGACTGATATGTTTTTTTTGGGGCCGATGCCGATTTTTTTCCATCACCCTCAGCCAATGGCCGATTTTGCTTGGGCCGATATTGCTTTTGATCCCTCAATTTACATGAAAAAATGACCATTATAACAAATATTACAGGTCTCATGTTTAAACAAATATATATTGAAATGTAAACACTGAACACAGTAGGATTCGGCTTTCTTAAACACACATTTAAACGGCATTATCAACTTTAAAAGGAATAAATATTCCACACACAAAAACACATCACACTGACACAATATAGAGTACGATATATAAAACATTTCTCTCATCATTAAAGTTTGTTTGCACGCTAAAGACCCCTCATAAGCAGACACGTCTGCTCCAATTCCCTCTGTGCGTGTGTGCGGTGGAAAAATACATGAGTAAACCCACGCGCGTATCGGCCGATACCGATACAAGGAAAAAAAGCAAATATCAGCCATATCGGCCGGCCGATGTATCGGTCGATCCTTATGCTACGTTCACACCGACGCCGAATGTCGCGCTTTGAATCGGCGACGAATTCGGCGTCATTTTTCAAAAAATCTCAATCTCCTAAGCTCTGTTACGCAATGGAAAATTTCGAGATCCCGACTGCATCCCGCCTCTGATCCAGAGCATATTGTAGCGACCCTAACGTTTTCATGTTGACGTTGTGCTCTTGTGTCTGGTGGAGGAAGTACTGTTGTGTTGCTGGCGGTGGTTGCAACGGCGTGGTTACGGCCGACAGTAGCCAGTATTATTGTTGTGCAATAAAAAGCTTGTCAGCGATCGCAGTCGTGTAATTTCCATAGCGTCGGCGACGACGCTACAATATATAAAGATGCAGCAGATCCTTTGATCCTTTGAACCAAGCTCTGTTAAGCTTTCCTACGCTTTGAGCAAAACTTTGATAAGCTTTGTGACGCTTTGATAAGCTTTAATACGCTCTCCCCGCTTTACGCAATTCGTGACAGATCGCCTCAAATTTTTAAACAGTTTAAAAAATTTTGCCGCTCTTGCCGAATGTCCCGAATTGCTCAAACCTTTCTTACGCTGTATTACGGTCTTTACGCTTTCATTAAGCTTTGCTCGCCGATTTAATTCGCCATCAATTGGGCGTCGGTGTGAACGTAGCATTAGTATTAACTGACATGACGCTGATGCACATACCTGAATAACATCCAAGCTGGCAGCGCCTGCTCTACCCACGTTAATTGTGATGGGTTTAACCAGAGCACTCTTGGCAAAATTCTGGATCTTCTTGGGCATGGTTGCACTGAAAAGCAACGTTTGCCTTTGACCCTTGATGAAGGAAGAACATACAATTCATTTTTTGTACAAAAAACTGTTATACAGTTGAAATTATTTTACTGTGTAAAGTAAATACGCCAATACTATAAGAGGGCTTTACCTTGAAATAGGAAAAAATGGTCCTGATGTCCTCCTCAAAGCCCATGTCAATCATCCTGTCAGCCTCATCCAACGCTAGGTAGCGACAGATGTCCAGACTCACCATCTTCTTCTGTAACAAGTCCATGAGACGCCCGGGGGTGGCGACCATCATGTGCACACCACTGTAAGAAGAGAAACATACACGGTCTGATTGAGTGGACAAAAAATTCCACTACGCCCAATGACAAAATAACCACACCTTGATAAATCTTGTGGGTTCTGAATCAAACACAATGTGCTACTTTTTTTATACTCACTGTTTCACAACCTCCATCTGCTCCTTGACAGACATCCCTCCAATGCAGAGAGCCGTTCGCATCTGAGGGGCTCCCTCCTCCTCGAGCAATTTAGAGTAATATTCTATGATGCCGTGTGTCTGTCTTGCGAGCTCTCGCTGTGTGGGGGGGGAAAGGGAGAGGTTTCACCATATAAACATTGTCCCATTCATTATCTACATCAAACATGTCAAACTCAAGGCCCCCGGCAGCTAGATGTGGCCCTTGAAAGCCTGGGAATAATGTGCCAATAATGTCCTTTACCTTTGTCCTCCTAAATGTGCAATGGAACCTTGGTTACAGTGTGTTTTTCAGTTAACATTGAAAATGTACGCAAATAACATTTTGCCTCAAGTTTACTTACATTTTCCAGTGAGCTTTTATCCTGTTATTAATACACAGTGTGTATTGTGTGTGTACGGAAGTCAGCTATGTAGCTACCCTGCTATGATATTTTCAGCGGTTGACTTAAAAGATGTTAACACAGGTTTTTTGTGCTCCTAGCAAAAAAGAAGTTAGTGACATATGAGGTTACTGTATGTTCATATTAGTATTCATATACTGTCACTGAAACAATAAGCCTATTCACTTTAATTCCTGGTACAACTAAAGATACATTTATTGTTACAAATATAATATATATATTTTTCAGGTAACATTCTTGTAGTGGAATCAGCCATTAAAATGAACTGAAAAGTAACTGTTACATTTGTTCACTTCCTGCTTTCCATAATACAGTTTAAAGTTTTTTTTTGTTGTTTTTTTTTTAATAATGTACCTCGTACAGAAGTGATGTGACTCTACAATGACATAATTTGATCACTTCCTGCTTTCCTAATATGGTGTAAGGTTTTTTTTGTCACGTACCGAAGTACGAGGTGATATGACCATACAATGACATAATGGGTACCATAGTAACTGTCATTATAGTGATTTTATTGTATTTATTAGTGATTATTTCGCAAACATCAACTGCTTCTAATTATTTCAAATTTTAACATACAACAGCTGGCAACATAAGTCAAGTCGGATGTTTGATTCAGAAAAAAACAAAACTGTAAAATTCTATTTCGTAATTTGCTGTGGTCTGATAGTGACAGCTGATAGTATGACACTTTTACAGATAAAATTAGACTAATAATTCAATGCGGACTGTCAGAATTATAAGCGTAAAATAGTGCGTATTAAATATATATTCTGCCCCCCCGAGACAATTTTGTTAACTCAAAGCGGCCCGCGAGTCAAAAAGTTTGCCCACCCCTGGGCTATGCCTTACCGAAGGACAAATGATGAGTCCATATGGTCCCTCTCTCTTGAAGAAGGGCAGCCTCTTCTCCTGCTCCAGAGCAAACATGATGATGGGTAACGTGAAGACCAAAGTTTTGCCTGAGCCAGTGAAGGCGATCCCGATCATGTCCCGACCTGAGAGACTGCAAACACAGTCATTAAATTTACCTGAGCGATCGAGGTCTACATTGAAGAGTCATGTTAAGAAAGCGTGGCAAAAAGCTCAGTTTTGATTGACACTGTTGGAGAGGTAGCAAGTCAACAATGTGTTTTTTATTGTAGTTTGAGATTGTGTACACTTGCTTTGCATCATACAAACCACCGTACTTGCTAATAGTTAAACTGTATGGGGCAAAAAAAACCAAACTACAGCTACAACATATTGAACATATTGATGATTGTCTTTAATGAATTTCAAATACAGTTAACACTAAGGTGTGCATAGTTCACTTACACTGTTGGGATGCCTTGAATTTGAATCGGTGTTGGATGTACAATTCCTTTCTTCTTCAAACCTTTTAGAATTGCTGTAAACACAACAACATGGATTTGAATGGCAGACAGTAATATTAATGTGTGTGGACGAGCATATTGAAGTCCAACCAACCTGGTGGAAACTTCATCTCTCTGAAGCTTTTGATTGGAGGAGGGATACCGTCTCCGTCAACCAGGATGTGAAACTTCTTCCTGACACGCTCATTTCTGGTCTCGGGCATATTCAGGATATAACGCGGTGCCTTCCAGCTACAAAAAACAATCATGAAATGTAGCAAGGGCATAATCTGTGTTTGATTTACTTAAGACTTTACAGATAAAAAGCTTACCTGGTTTTAATTGGATCATCATATATGATACCTTTGGCCATCTCCTTCACAGACATTAAAGCTGGGAGAGAAATTGATGTGATTTTTGATATTGGGAACCAAAGTGTTTGAATTGATCACATTATAGTCATGAAGGATTACCTCTGCCTTCTGCGACACTTTCAAGAATCTTCTCTTCCTCTTTCAGTTGCTTCTCTTTGGCTGACTCTTTGCGTGCTATTAACGCAAAACAAAACCGCAAAATTATAATAATAATAATAATAATAGTTACAGAGACAAGTCCAAAATGCTTGAAATGGAAACCTTCAGCTTTTTCCTTGAGGTGCTGATGCTGGTCCAGGAGACTGACATTGGAGCGTGGACCAAGCCCTTCATCCTCATCTCTCTGCTCCTCCCCGCTGTCTCTGTGCTCCTCATCCACCGCTTTACCACGCAGGCGAAGCATCTTCTGAACCTGCCGTTTGGGCAACACGTACGATTGTATGATTTTTCAAACTTTCAAGTCAAATGGTATAGATTGTTTCACACATGACAATTCAATTGCCACCAACAACTTACCATTTGTTGTTTTCTGATTTTGACTGGAACGTAAGGAACATAATCATCATCCTCCGATCCATTGGAGTCAGAACCTTCATCATCTTCGAGGGATCTCTGAACAAAAATAATTAACGCTGTCATTAATATTTGGAGGGGAGAATGATTTTAATATCACAAAAGCACATCAAACAATATACATATGGTATCAATAGATGTCCTGCAAAACTCATTTTTACTTGTACCAAAGTGTGGATTATATCGATGGTTCAAGCTACAATACGCCATACGAGCAATTTAATAGTTTTGGTGGCGTTCAGCATATTATTGTTGAATATGTGTCACAGAAACACAATTTCCTTAATGCTAATTCAATCCGAAGGGGCACTTTAATCAACGTTCGGAGCACTATTGTAGCTATGAGCTTTGTTAATTACAGGTAATTAAGCACACAACGTTCATACTCTGCATTCATATTCGTCGGCTACTTCACAATTTTCAGAAAGAAAAGTTATATAATACAAAGCACAGCACGTCCAACGTATGTAACTTGGGTTGTTTGTTGCTAGCTAGTTGCCTCATGCTAACGTAGCCTCTTTTTTCGCCGGGGGAATTGTGGCTTTTGATTTAAACTTACCTTTTTAAGCCGATTATCGTCTTCCATCTTATACAAAATTATACCCTCGTACGGCAAAGTGTGACATTAAATGCCACAAAATATTTAAAATAGTTAAATGTTGAAAAATCGATAACAGGTCTTGTGCGTTGTTGCTAAGGTACGGAAAGCTAAGAGGGTCAAATCTTACCTCAATGTGTTGCCAGATGTACTGGGGGAAAAAACTGCCACTAAAAAAAACAGCGCCCCTACCTGGCTGTTAAGCAAGTAAGACAATACACATGTATCCTGTTTTCTTGCTAAAAGCCGTGTATTGAAGGGGTTTTGGTTATCGTACTTTATGGGATTTTTGAATTATTGGCCGTACATCGTACAGAAGGTGAATTATCGTCACTACAGTAAGATAATTATTCTACATCTGGCATACATCTGGTGACGTCACATCAGCCTATTAAAGAAGCAGCACAAAGAAAACAAACGTCACACTTATTGTATTTTTGTCAAAACTGTATCATTTTAATCTTTCAGAGCGAAAGATTTTTCACAGTATCAAAAGTTTTTTTTTTTAAGCAAACCAGCCAACATACACTTGGCTATTATTGGTATAGTATAAATCTACATTCAAAACAGTAAGATACTCATCTCTAATTGGATTAAACCAGGAGAGCATCAAATATGTCCATATGGAAACAAAACAAGTCATTGATCGCAATGATAGCCATTAGCTACAACACTCGGGGTTGATGCAGCTTTTGATGATCAACTCTTGGGAGCAACTGGAGAAAAAAAAAAGATCAGATTTTGAATTTGTCCCTCACACACACACACACACACACACACAACCACAACCCATAGTAACAACTTGGTAACACATGCCAAAGGCTCAAAAAGGCCCAAAATTACCAGTCAATATATACAATATGAACTGTGGCAAAATATATGCGATGGTTCCAATCATTAAATAAACATTAACAGTACTGGAATATAAGGATTGATGTTTGGATTGCAGGCTAACACTATACTAGACAGTTGTTTAATCATGCATGGGGACTCCATTGATAACCATTGTATTTGAGTCATTTGAAATTATGCATCTTCTGCTTAACTTTGCTTGAATAGAATAGTGCAGTGTCATGTGTAACGTGGTAGTCAAGCTGACATGCTGCAGTAAAAATCGAAGACATTTGTGTTTTAAGGAAGCTGATAAGTAACAACACCATAACGGAGCACCAGAATTGGAATTCAGACGTTTAACACTGTTACATGTCATGATTTCTGATAAAAACATTTATTTCATGTAAGGTAAATGTTTACATACTACATACGTCAGCACATGGATGCAGTGGATAAAACACACTTGTTTTCCGTTTTGGACCTGTCATTTAAGTGAACAATGCAATAGTAGCAAAAAAAAATGGTATAGCTGGCCTTGATATTGATCCCTGGCTAACTAGCCGCCAGTCGGATTGGTTGGAGTCTTTTCAACTAGTGTGATAATGTGAACGAGGTCCTTCAACTCAGCCAATGAGAGAAAGCCTCGCGTCAAAGAGATCTACTGAAAGAGTTTGTGGTTGTGGAAGTTTTATTTGTTGGCGCTCAGCCGAGCTACTGAGCTGCATTGGAGGGAACTTTTTTGAGGCTGAAGTTGGACCAGTTCACTGCTACCTTCTGGCGGGTTTGTTTTGCAGAATCAAGGCAGAACCTAGAATGGAAAAGAATGGGGAACATTTTTGGATTAGTCAACGATACCGGACAGGGCTGGAAGTAGAGTGGAAACGTGAAATGAAGTAGTGTTTCTGCCGAGTGGTTAGCATGCAGGCCACACAGCTAGGAGACCCGAGTTCGATTCCACCCTTGGCCATCTCCGGTTTCCTCCCACATTCCAAAAACATGCTAGGTTAATTGGCGACTCCAAATTGTCCATAGGTATGAATGTGAGTGTGAATGGTTGTTTGTCTATATGTGCCCTGTGATTGGCTGGAGACCAGTACAGGGTGCACCCGGCCTCTCGCCTGAAGACAGCTGGGATAGGCTCCAGCACCCCCACGACCCTCGTGAGGAAAAAGCAGTAAAAATGAATGTTATTGTTCGGCTGCCGAGTGGTTAGCATGCAGGCCACACAGCTAAGAGACCCAAGTTCGATTCCACCCTTGGCCATCTCCGGTTTCCTCCCACATTGCAAAAACATGCTAGGTTAATTGGCGACTCCAAATTGTCCATAAGTATGAATGTGAGTGTGAATGGTTGTTTGTCTATATGTGCCCTGTGATTGGCTGGCCACCAGTCCAGGGTGCCTGAAGACAGCTGGGATAGGCTCCAGCACCAACACACACTTGTGAGGATTAAGTGGTAGAAAATGAATGAATGAATGAGCCTTTCATTGGCGTCTGTTGCGTCACTAGTGACACCTAGTGGCCAGTATAGTACAGTTTAATAGCTTGTATTGCCGTAAACTGTAGGGTATTTTAGTACATTTAGAACATTGTATGCTTGAAAATACCCAATTTAGGTAAATAATATAATAATAATATATACATTTCCTTAAGATATAAATCTTTGGGACTAAAAATAGACTGCAGTTAACCAACAATAATATTTTATTAAATAATTTTGGGGAAACTAATGTATAATAGATTGAGGGAGTTGAACCGCAATGTAGTGTGGCACGACTGTAATTGAAAAAAAAATAGTTTTAAAGTCATAACAGTTTACATAGTGTAACATAATGCTTTATGGTCGAATTTGGAGGCTCCGCTGTATTCCAACCTGTTGATTGAGCTCCATTTACCTTTTGAAGTATTCCACTTCCCGATCAGTTTCATCCATTTCTGTTGGATCCACATCTTTTGGAAGAAATACATCATCTACAGAAAATAGAAATAAGTAAGAATTTGTAAAACATATATATATATATGTGTATATATTGATGTAAACAAGAACTTGCCGCACCAAAAGCGCTAGTGGATTTCTCCCCCTTGTTCTTGTTCTTTTTATTTTTCGCCTTGGATTGAGCCTGCTGCTGCCCGTTTGCTGGAATGGCGGGATGAGCTTTGCTCTCGGAATCCTGCTCACATCTGCTCGCCCGAATCTCAGTGTCACTTTTAACTTTGTGTGCATTGGGGGGGCCGCCGTTTGCGGCGTTTGCCGCATTTCTGGATGGTCTGTTCTCTTCGGTTTTCTTCAAGCCGTTCCTCTGGTTGTCAGCTTGGTGCTGCAGCTGTTTGAGTGCAGCTTTGTAGCCGTTACTAACGATTTCAGACACTTTGGATTCGCTGACTTTGGAATTGTGCTCCAAAAGAGTCTGCTCCTGTTTTTGCTGCTGCTTTTTACTCTTCTTTGACTTCGTACCACCATTTCCAACTGTGCTGTTCTTAGCATCGGCCGTGTCCTCCTTTGATTTAGCTGTCGCTTGGTTGGATACCTGTAACAAACCGTCACATCCAGACGAAGTGCATTTTTCCGGGGAGCGCACCCTTATGAGTTTGGAGAGACTTGGCGTAGTGTTCAAGCGCTGGATGTCCTTAGACCCGCCTGCGACCCCTGTGGATGTGGTGGTGGTGGTAGTAGTGGTGGTGGTATTTTGGGATGCGTTTGTGTCCTCCCATCCGTTGACCAGGTCCAGATGGTTCCTAAAAGTTCCCAGCGAAAGAGGGGCTAAGTCGAGGTCTATCTGCTGCAAGTCAGAGGACCCGTTGAGATGAGACAGTAAATGGTTGCCCTCCAGCGTAGCTGCCTTTTTTGGGAAGTCATTGACATCTAGATTGAGGTCGTACATGCTAAATGAGGCCCGAATCGAGTCTTTAATGGTGTTTTTAATCTCTTCCAGACGACTGGTGAGGAAACTGTTGACTCGCTCGAGTTCCAGCTGAGGCCAATCCAGTAACCGTGAGGCCTCTGAAGTGTCAGGCATTGGCTCGTCCACGGGCTCTGTTGGATTGGAGATGGGATCGCTGCCTGCAGCACCCATGTTACCCTGCAGAGCTTTTTCCTGAAAAATAAATGATATGGGAGTAATCGCAAATCTGATGACAGCGGGAATTAAAAAGACATTATTTTTTAATTACTGTACTTTGTGTTTCATTCAGTTATATATGAGTCTAATCATCTAACGTTTGAAAACCCACCTTCGGTTGTTAAGACATAATATTACAAATATTTAGAATTAGGTCATTCATGGCGGACAGGAAAGTGATAATAACCATAGAAAAATAGAAGTTAAACTTATTGCTACAACGGAAAGGGTCTGGCTGGTCAGTACAACATGAACAATAAAATGAATGAACCAAATATCACGCAGATGTTAACATACATTATGTATCCCCATGCATACATTATGCATGGGGATACATTAAAATGACGTCAACAAGCCAAAACGTGCATTTTTGTAAATTTCGCAGTACATTTGCAGTACATACAGTACTGCAATGGTAAAAAAAAAAGGTTTTCTTCCGCATGGAGACAAACGACACCTATAAACTGCCACAAGGTGGCAGTATTGGTACCGACTTTTTTTTGCCGTTCTTTCTTTCTTTGTTATTTGTAGAAACATTGTAATATTAATTCATCCATTCATTTTCTACCGCTTATTGACACAAAGGTCACGGGGGTGCTGGAGCCTATCCCAGTTGTCTTCGGGGCGAGAGGCAGGGTACACCCTGGAGTGGTGGCCAGCCAATCACAGGGAACATATAGACAAACAACCATTCACACTCACATTCATACCTATGGACAATTTGAAAAGAACATGCAAACTCCACACAGAGATGGCAGAGGGTGGAATTGAACTCGGGTCTCCTGGCTGCGAGGCCTGCGTGCTAACCACTCTGAAGTAGGTAACCCATAACAAGATCGCCACATTGTAATATTCATTCATTCATTCATTCTGTACCGCTTTTCCTCATGAGGGTTGCGGGGGTGCTGGAGCCTATCCCTGCTGTTTTTGGGCGAGAGGCGGGGTACACCCTGGACTGGTCGCCAGCCAATCACAGGGCACATATAGACAAACAACCATTCACACTCACATTCATACCTATGGACAATTTGGAGTTGCTAATTAACCTAGCATGTTTTTTGGAATGTGGGAGGAAACCGGAGTACCCGGAGAGAACATGCAAACTCCACACAGAGAGGGTGGAATTGAACTTGGGCCTCCTGGCTGTGAGGCCTGTGTGCTACCCACTCTGAAGTAGGTAACCCATAACAAGATCGCCACATTGTAATATTAATTCATCCATTCATTCATCCACCGCTTATCCTCACAAAGGTCACAGGGGTGCTGGAGCCTATCCCAGTTGTCTTCGGGCGAGAGGCAGGGTACACCCTGGACTGGTCGCCAGCCAATCACAGGGAACATATAGACAAACAACCATTCACACTCACATTCATACCTATGGACAATTTGGAGTCATCAATTAACCTAGCATGTTTTTGGAATGTGGGAGGAAACCGGAGAGAACATGCAAACTCCACACAGAGAGGATGGAATTGAACTCGGGTCTCCTGGCTGCGAGGCCTGCGTGCTAACCGATAACAAGATCGCCACATTGTAATATTGCGCAGCTAATTTTAATTTCAGTAAAAGAGTGACATTAATAATTTAGGACTGAAACTAAAAAAACAAAATAAAATAACCATACCTTCTTTTTTTGTTTGTGCCGAGCCCTTTTCGCCGCTTTTGCACTGTTAACAGGTTTGGGCTCTGAACTGTTGATGAAGTCCAGCAACTCATCGACATCCCGGTTGTCAATGGCGCCGGCCGCTGTCATGTCAGCGTCCTGACGCTGAGGCAGCTCCTCCTTACGTCGTGTCAGTCGCGACCGGAGCTTCTCTCGAATCTCGGCATAGTTTCGACTGGTTGGAGCAGCTGGAGGCTGTGAAATCAATATTTCTTAATTGTAAAATCTTGACTTAAAAGTCACATTTCAAACAAATGTGTGGGCGGAAAAAAAAAAAAAATTACCGCATTGTGCCCAAAGAACTCGCAGTAACAGCAGTCGCAGTACTTTCCATCCTTCTGGTTGGTGGAAGAGGAGGCGCAGGAGCTCCTCTCAGAGCTGCTGTCTTCATCCTCCACCTCCTCTAGATCTGGTGGCGGATGACACAGTGTCCCGTTTGTCATTTTGTGACCCTTACATGCCTGGTCCCTGCAAATACAAATAAAAACACAAAAATCAAGAATGCTTCAATGAACTTTTCACACACCAAACAAAGACGATGCTTCTCCGCACTGACCTGCAGGACCCAGTCGACAAATTGCCTACATTTGCAGACGCCGCCGTTCCCGTACTGTGTCCATTACAAGGGTGGTTACAGCCTGACGCTGATGTGCCCAATTTGCCGTGTTGTGTGTTCACAGCAGGAATGTGGGAGTTTTTGCACGGGCCGGGCTTGTGAACCGACGTTGGGCTGTCTGAACTGGA
The DNA here is from genome assembly GCF_030265055.1 of Doryrhamphus excisus. NCBI lineage: Eukaryota > Metazoa > Chordata > Actinopteri > Syngnathiformes > Syngnathidae > Doryrhamphus > Doryrhamphus excisus. The sequence continues at coordinate 8,813,575 of NC_080488.1, read as the reverse complement.
AGAAGTCATTTTAGCTGTTGGCCCGTGGAGGTTTGGTACCAGCGGGGAGAAAGGGCTGTGAGCTGCGACGCCGGAGGCCGATGAAGAGGTTACGTGGTTGTGTTGTCCCGAGCTGGACTTTGGGGGCAGGAGGGAGGAATGTTGGGAAGACAGGCCCGTGGGACTATTGGGGGGTACCGACAAGTCTGTGTGTTGATGATGGTCGCTGGCGTGGAAGGCTTCACCTGGAAGAATCACATATGTGTCAAAAGACATTATAGTGAGTACATGCTAATTATAATAAATTACATGGCTGTTAAAGGGGGGCTAGCATGCTAATTTTTCGGCTCTTTGTATTGAGTTGTTGACAGAGCAGCTCCACGCGATAACCAGCACAGAAAGCTTTCGAGTTCTTCCAGAATCTGCACCTATTCAGCTGTATTTCTTTGGATTTCGTGCTTCCTGTTTTAATGTTTTCCACCCATGGCCCACCTCCAGGCACGCCCACTCTGCTGTGGTTGGTCACAATGCAATGCTAAAGTGTGTGCATAGAAAAATTTCTGGTTTGTGCCGTTTAGGAGTTGATAAACGTTCTAAGTTTTGATAATAAGCGGCTATGCTATTTTGGGCACTGTCGAGTGCGTATAAAGATTTCCCGTTTGTGCCGCCAACTTTATAGGAGTTGATAAACGGCGACTTATCTTTTTAAAGTGACGCTTTTAATAGGAAATGTGTTTTGCGGGACTAACAGTGTGTAAAAAAAAAAAACTTGGGTCGAGCCGCTAATTGTGGCGGGAAAAGGCTATTAGCAACCCCGCTTCCTCTATGCTATAATGCTATAATAATGCAACACAGACAAGCGCTTTTGCTCCATGACTGACACAAAATAGAGCTTGGGGGGAGGCATACAGTTAATTTATAAGAAAGTCCGCCCCTCTGTGACATCACAAAGGGGCAGTTTTACCACGCCTTTTGTAACGGAGCGTTTTGAGCCATCCCAAAATTCTTTCGGGGCTGACTTCCAAATACGCAAACCTCATTATGTGAAACTTAGGCATCATTTAACACGAGAATACAACATTCTAACTACATTTATAGGTCAGAAAAGTGGAAAAAGCATAATAGGTCCACTTTAACTGTTATTGCGTAACTTTAAAAGTTAAAATGAAAAACAGAATGAAACCTCTGAGGTGGAACATAATTCCACCATTACAGAACACAGGACTTTCCCCAAAGAAAATAATAAAAATAATCCACTGTAGGGTCAAACTGTTTCTATCATAAAATATTAACTAGTTATATTAATTCAGGGCATACTTTTTAACTGGGCAAATCACGTTGCGTTGCGTTTTATGTATGAAAAGCGCTTTAAAAACACCTAAAGTCCCCACTATAAGTCACCATTCTATACAGCCACCCAAGAAGTACCTGGTGGCGTTGGTCGACGGCACATGGTCTTGAAATGCTTGGGAGTGGTCTTGCACAGGTCCGCTGAGGTAGAGAGGGGGCTCCCAGCAGAGTGTCCACTGGAATTCTGCGTTGACGGGTGACTGTAGGGACACACTTTGGCTACCGATGTTTTAGCAGATTTCCCGGGTGCTTCGTGAAGTCCTCTTTTCTCGTGGCAGAGTGCGCCCGTTATTAAACCTGCGGGTACATAGTGAAAATCGGAATGAAATGATAAACATTACACATTAAGGATGGTATGTTTTCTTCAATCTAGTAAAAGGGAGCGTGAATCATGAGTACTAAATTCACTGAATGACCGTCTTTTATTATGATTTTATTCCATTAATATTTTCACTTTATTTGCGTATTATTACAACTTCCCCCTCACCAAATTTACCAAAAAATACAACATAAAAAGGGTATTTTTTTTGACTTTATTTTTCCCATTAATATTACAACATTAATGTCTTAAAATTACAGTTTTTTCCTTTAATATTTTGAATTTCTTCTAATAAAAATACTGATTTTTCCTCAGGTGTGCTGTCCTCCACAACTATGAAAAGCTTTCTTTTCATAAAGAAAGCCTCTGTTACTACCTCAAACATATTTATTTGTTTAACAACCCAATACAATACTAATATGTGACTTTTTTCATGTGTGTACACCAGTCATTATTTGCACTAAGACCCATTTATCATTGCACTAAAATTAATATATCTGCAATATGTCTGCTCCTGTATATGCTCCTGTGCAATACTATGTGTATATTTTGGATATCTTGTATATATCTTGTTAAATTGTCTTATTTACTGTACTTTTTGTATACTTTTTTTTAACTTGACTACTGCACTGAAAGGAGAAGCTCTCCAATCTCGTTGTACATCTTGTATAATAACAATAAAGGCCATTCCATTCCATAATATTACCACCTTATCCCCATTAAATTATACATTTTTCCACAACCTTGTTTTCCAAAAATTCCAACTGTATTTTTTTTAGTTTCTTTTGTCAAAATACGACATCTTCTCTTTAAAGAGGACTTATTATGCTCATTTTTTCGACCCTTTTGTATTGACTTGTGGACTCCTACAGAGCAGCTAAACACAATAACCAGCAAAGAAAGCGTTCTAGTTCTTCCAGAATCCGCACCTAATTACATTTAAACCCTATGTCAATTCTGAGACTTCAATACAACGTGATGCTCATTGTTAAAGGTTCTGACAGACCTTGTTGTGAGTGTAAGGAGGCGTTATGGTTGCAGTGTTCCCCCCCATGGGCTGAGTTCCACAGTCCTGATAGTTTGTGGGCTGACAGGAAGGAACTCGGGTCCCAATCCACCGTACTTTGCTCCGGGTAACCGTTCCCACAGCTCTGGGACTTACAAGAGGAAGAGTGTGACAATGGTACCTGCAATAGGAAGACACATACATACAGTTAGTTAATTCACGGACCTTGTATTTCATGCTCAGGAACAATAAGTTAGATGCTGTAACTAAATGAAATGTTAATGTATATGAGAATGGGAAAAAAGCCCCCACCAAAAAAAACAAATACTGTTAAATCACTTCAAAGACTGCAGCAGTGCTCTCAGTCATGCGGACTATTTTTAGCTTTTGCAACTACAAGCCAAATGTGACCAAAAAAATCCACTTTTTTTTTTTAATGTTATATACGTAAAAGCTGCTGTGAAAAGAGACGCTGTATGTCAGCAAACAGATTTCATGTTTACTTTCTTTAGTTCAGTAAGCTTCTAAAGGATTAACTTCAGATTTCTTTGGCTTCTTTGCATTTTTTTTCTTTCCCCAGAAACGGGGATGCAACATGAGAAATCGGTGCACATGGCTCCGCCCAGGCTGCTCAGTACAACATAGCACGAGTGACAGCCATTCGACATCAACTCAGAATAGGAATAAAGTCATAATTATAATAATTTACAATAAGAAAGTTGAAATACAGTAAACTTTGGATATATCGGACTCGGATATATCGGAAATTCGCTCACAACGGACAGATAAAAAAGAACCAATTTTTCTGTAATGCATTTCCAATAAAAATTCATTGCATATATCGGATTTTTTATAACGGATTTCGCCTATTTCGGACAAAATCTCCAGTCCCGTTCCAATGCATTTCCATTCAATTTCCCTCGCATATATCGGATGGCCGCATCGTGGCGCTCCGATTCGCCGAATCGTGACAGGCCGCTATACGACGTCATTTGCAGCGTTGCCTGCGCGTCCAGGTACATTGGAAACATAGTCAAGGAAGTGCCTTTTTATAACGGATAAAATCCGATTTACGCATATACTGGATATAAATCCGATATATGCGTAAAACGGACATTTTCCGGTATACGCATATAACGGATTTCGCTTATATCGGACAAAACCAGTGGGAACAATTGAATCCGATATATCCGAGGTTTACTGTAGTTGGGGGGGAAAAAAATTGAAAGTCAAAATATTAAGAAAAAAGGTTGTATTCTAACCAGAAAATACCCTGAAAACACCAGAGGATGCCCCCGCTTTAAGCGAAACCAGATTTATCATTGATAATGTTCACCGAGATGATATCATTGTGTCGTAACGTTATTTCTCACACTTAAATTCTTACGCCACAAGAAAGCAGCCACTTTCAAAGCGAAAGTAAACTTGTCATCAGTCAATCAAAGCATGAACAGCCGTTTGGTTGCAAATGGGGAGGAGGAAAGCTCTTTTAGGACCTGAGCCAGGACTCCAAAAGGCGACTGGACACCTTAATGTTTATTGTGATCTTACATATTAATATGAAAAGACTACACACAGTAATCCTCCAATTGCATGTTTATTCATTCTCATTAGTAGTTAATGATTTAGAAACCTGTATGACATTTTAATAATATTAAATAGTAACAAGGTGACTCGCTTTTGTGTTTGGTTGGCTTATGTCACACATCATCAAAGGATGAGTCTTTTTATTTCATATTTATTTAATCTGTAATAGAGCTTTACTTATTTGGAATGTTTAATTAAAACATTACCTGTACGATTAAATTGTTTTTTTTTTTTGGATGGCAACAGTTTGTCCCTTAAAACTGGTTTAATTTACATTATTTGTTATTCAGAACAGATTGCCATCCACTACAGTAGTTCCGCTGTATTTAGTGAGTAAATAAACAGAAGCACCTCAGCCGACAGACAATACGCCCTGAGAGCCAATTCTCGGTCCACTTGTATTTACCGCTGTTGGCTGCTCCTGGGTGCTCCGTCTCTCCTCCTCTTCCACACTCTTGCAGCAGCTCTGGCAGATCCACAGGGGCACCTCGCCCAGCAGGGACTGGGACAGTGAGGGCATCGAATCGGCCAGCTTACGCCCTGGCGCCTCCCGCAATAGGGCCTGGGAGAGAGCGGGCACGGCGTCAGCCAGCTTGGTGCCGTGGCCCCCGGGGAGTCCGTTGACAGAGTTTGCACCCCAGTCCTTAAATTCCCGGTGGCAAAGGAGGCAGCAGGTATGCATAGGCTAAACAAAGACATATTTAAAAAGGTTAATAAATTAACAGTGGTTTGCAATTAGTACATAAACTGCGCTCATCCTATCATCATGTGTTGTCAGCTAATGATAGCTATTTGTCTAAGTTTAGCTATTCAGGATAGTTATCACTGAATGTATAGCAACATCATTACTACAAATATTCACTTTTGCATGCATATGTCTGAACAACAATTGACTGCAATTTTTTAATGCATTTTTATCTTGAAATTGTGAAATAATATAGACAAGCTATTCTCTTAATCCACAATTGATAACATATGCTAGCCCGTGACTGTGTACTCATATTTTTGGTCGTAAAAAATCTACCATCCTGAGGTGATGACATACAGAAGCTTTAAATGTAAACGCATGCAACAAATCAAGTGTCACATTATTATCCCAAGACCTTACAACAACCTCATTCTATTGCATAGTGTGACATGTAGCACTCATCTTCAACACAAGGGGTTACAGTGTAATTACTCATTAGCAAGCAGCTAAGTTCAGAGGTCAAATGTAAGGTTAGTGGGCTAATAAAGTGGCAAATGTCTAACCTACAATACATCAATTCTTTATTTACGATCTTGCATTCTTCGAAACACATGCACATCTACTTTCATGTGACTAAGAATTAATTAAATATAACAATAAAGATGTTTTCCTTCAAAGCAGACTGGAATAAAGTGTGTAGTGTTTGTTACACTGTTATAAAGCTCTTATTTATGAACGATAAATAGCCGATTAGCTCGTAGCTAGTTAGCCGTTTCCTGTGGTGTGTACAAGTGGAGGTAGTAAGCACGTTTGCAGCATGCTAGTTGGCGGCTAGCCTCCTGGCTAACATTAGCAGGCGGGCGAACGGTTGTGTGTTTAACGTTGGTAATGAAACGACCTGCCGGTATCACACTGTCACCTGTCCGGCAGATAAGATGGGCTGCACGGCGACATTGCCACGGTGCGATGTACGGGGCACCGTTCTTACAGCGACTTGAACATGGTTGCCTGAATGCTTGTCAGACGATGAACCCCTTAACGTCCCTTTTACCTTTCCTACGCTAAGGGATACAATTGGTGTATGTAACTTAGAATAGAATAACGACGATGCGCTAACATTAAAGTGTATTAGCCTAACTGGCTTGCCTGGTTCGCCCTGGTGGTGGTGGTGGTCAACCTATCCAATCCAGCATCTCCTCCTCCTCCTCCGCCGCCGCCAGTTGCATCGCCGGGAGAGACTGGATTCTTCGGTTCGGTCTGCTGCCCAGGTATAAGCTCCTTCTGACCGACGCCTTGCTGCTTGCTTTTCTTCCTTGCCATCACGATAGTGTATGCGATACGCTTTCGCCAAGTTTGCACCAGTTTCGGTGATTTCCAGAGCACACTTTTCGTTTATTGTCGGACCGCAAACGTTCCCTCTCTCCTCCAGTCAAGACAACAGTCAATATGGCGGAGGGCTGGCACACTCGGGAGTTCATAGGTTACAGATAGTGCTGGCATAGTGGCTTCGCTTTCACAAGGGAACTACAACGGAAATCTACGCGGGCATTGTAGCTAGCACCGCCATATTTAGTAAGGGCAAACGTTTCTCCCCTTTAGTACAAATATGTTGAATCAAATTTGATTAAACAGGCTTCACTTTAGTCTATGTTTACTTTCTTTTAAAACGTCTTATTTACAGACCAGACCTTTTTATTTCTTTAGTACATTTAATGTTTAATACCAATATTTGCAAAATGAATCAAAAGTTTAAAAAAACAATACTTTAGTGTGTGTAATTAGACCCAGTGTTTAATACTTCCGGGTATGAAATTATAAATAAACAATATACTAGAATGTTACTGACGTGAAATCATAATGAAAAAGAGCTGTGTTTATCCAGAACTCATTTAATGCCATATGGTTTCAGTTCAGCAAACAACATACAGCCATACTATCTTATTCTTTTGTATAACACGAGTGTAGTTCACACATATACCTATATCCTTGAGTGTCATCTAGTGGCTAAATTATGAATAGCAAGTATCACTCGATACACTTCCAGGGGAGGGAGGGGAAGAGGGCGTGACGATGACGTTTTACGTTGCCTGCTGATGCCTTCAAGGTACTGTGTAATATTGGAATATTGTTGGACTCAATCCACAGAAAAACGCCCCAAACTGGGGTACTACCCTTCATGTTTCATATTTACGAAGTAACATACTACTGTAATAAACGTATTTATTTATGAATGGACATTTTAGGCAGAATATACATATATTTTTCCAGAACACTCAGATGACCGAGTTTAGACGATGCCCTGAAGGCAGCACTATACGGTGTATTGAGGACGTTGCAGTTTGCACAGTCAGTCAAGTCAGACACTGCTTCACCCACTTCAATCGACTGGCTTCTTTGGCTCATTCTTTCGAAGAAAAAAATAATAACATAGAAAAATGGAAGGTTCCATTTGCAACATCCAGGTGCTTCTTCGTGCCGCCGAGTTCTTGGAGAGGAAAGAGCGAGGTCAGTGTTTGTGTCATTGTCGAAGTTTCTTATTGTTAAAGTAACAAAATACACAAAGGAGCGAGTTTTACACTGGTTGTCAAATAACATATAATGGCGAATTACAGAGAAATACAAGTGTTGGGTGTAGGAGTATTTATTTTTGGACAAGCTTCCCCCCCGTTTGACTCAGTGACCTACATATCGTCCACATCATTGTACTCAAAGGCGCCAATATGGGCTGCTTTCAAAATGACGCCCGGCGACTCATATTGCTAATAGAAATGTCCAAGAATATGTCGTTGTTTTTTCCATATTGATATACATCCTTTGCCATTGCATTTGCTGACATTTGGGGTTACTTTTTTGTATGCGGCTTTGCTAGCTTGGAGAAGAATGGAAACGTTAACTGGCCGATGGCGCCAAAATCGAACACAGCTGATGCTGATGACAGAGTCTTTATGTCTGCTGACTTTAGATAAGCGGCGTCCGAAGATTTATTAAATTTTCCCTTTTCATTGATTTTTATCAAAAATAAATTACATTAAAAACTGCATGAGAACATTAGCAAGGATGATTGGGACCATAAAAAGAGTGTATGCCTTGACTTGGATACTCAAGAATATAAATAATATTGCAAATGACACCACATTTTAATAATAAATATATTTTTAGCATAGCAGTCTGTCATCTACAGTTATAATTGACTTTGTCAATTAACGTCACAGCAAGGATTTCTTTAAATTGTAAATTGCAAAAGAATTACAGTAATCCATCACTTCCCTGTTGTATTTGACTTTGCCCCCAAAACAACATTAATAATTTCTCCTCTTATGTAATATTTCTATAGTATTTGGATAACCTGGCAATGTATTACGTAAAAAAAAATGACAGACTACGATATCAGCGTGAATTAATACATTTGGCTAGTGTTTCATTTTACGTACTTGTGATGTGTATTACATTTTGTTTCATGTTTGTTACAGAGGCAGAACATGGCTACGCTTCACTGCTGCCTCCCAGTCCAGGTCTCTCTGATAAGAGAAGCAAACAGAAGAGCAAGAAGATATCTGCTGGTGGCAATAGGTGAATACGTTGCATAACACGCAGCTGACAAGCGGGGAGTGGTTTGACTCGATTATTAATGTTTTTGTTTGTTAACTCAACCTTATGTCGCAAATGCAGGTCTGTACACAACGAGCTGGAGAAAAACAGGTAACTATTATAGTGCTTGCTATTATATTAATACAGTAAGCATGATGAGTAATGAGGCTAATTTGGGGGCGGCGTGCGTGCGTGCGCTTGTATGTTGTCAAGCATTGTTGTTGTGCTTCCGCAGACGAGCGCAACTGAGGCAGTGCCTGGAGCAGCTAAAGAAGCAAGTTCCCCTGTCGTCCGACACGATGAGGAACACCACGCTCAACCTGCTCCGACGAGCCCAGGTTCACATCAAGGTACTGCGGCGTCCAACCAACCTGTCACTGCTCCTCTCCTCGCCCGCCACGTCATGTATGGACAGCGGTTTTGCTAACAAAGCGCAGTCGGATGCCGCCTTCTCCAATATGCGATCCAATCCGATATCCATGTAGGATACATTAGGGAGTGTCTCTGCAGTTTTGAGCGGGATAGGGGGCGGATGTAGACGACTCTCAACCTGTGACCAATCACAACAGAGTAGGCGTGGTCAGAGCCGTAGTCTGAAGAATGGGGGGCATTTAGGTTAACAGGAGAATGCAGATTTACCTTGAGCCTTTTACCAAAATACTTCCTATACCTGTATTGCCCCACTGGAATCCATCCGTCGGTCTGTCTTCTTCCACTTGTGTCGGTTCACACGACCACAACCTAAGCAGGGACGCCTCGACTTCCCTCTCCCCGTCTACTTCATCCAGCTCCTCCCGGCGGGTCCTGAGTTATTCCAAGTCCATCTGAGAGACATAGTCTAGGTCCTCCTGCCCAGAGTAGCTCCCCAGGGAGAAGTTTGGGAGGCACCACCTCACCTGGCTCCTCTCACTGGGATTCAGTATCACTTAAAAAGTCCCCGAAATGAGCAGGATTACGTCCCTTCATAGATCTAAGACTGAATTTTCATCCGCATAAAACGTTCTTCTAGAACAGGGGTCGGGAACCTTTTTGGCTAAGAGAGCCATGAAGACCATTCATTCATTCATTTTCTACCGCTTTTTCCTCACGAGGGTCGCGGGGGGGGGGGGGGGGGGGTGCTGGAGCCTATCCCAGCTGTCTTCGGGCGACCCTGGACTGGTCGCCAGCCAATCACAGGGCACATATAGACAAACAACCATTCACACTCACATTCATACCTATGGACAATTTTGGAGTCTAGCATGTTTTTGGAATGTGGGAGGAAACCGGAGTACCCGGAGAAAACCCACGCATGCACGGGGAGAACATGCAAACTCCACACAGAGATGCCCAAGGGTGGGATTGAACCCTGGTCTCCTAGCTGCGCGCTAACCCCTAGACCACCGTGCCGCCCCCATGATATTTTAAAATGTGTATCTGTGAGAGCCATATACATTTTTTTTAAACATTGAATACAATAAAATGTGTGCATTTTTATGTAAGACCAACAGTTTTATATATAATGGGCTCTAATTACGTAGACCAGGCACACTACCCCACGCCAAGGGGGTGTGGCCAGCACACTTTCGTGAGCAGCGCAGTGTCCAATAATAAATCAAATACTTGCTGCCATTAGTGCAACTTCTGCTGCTGCGTGGTTTTGCACCGTACTCAGTATATTTCATTCTTTTGGCCATCTTTGCCAGAAGGCTTGGTTCTGCAGCTTTAGCTAGGTGACTATTTGACTAAAGGAGGAAAGTTTACATTTACATCTTAATGACCGAGGTACACTACCGCATTACCCAGTAATAATCGAGTTTTGGTGTTTGACCTGGAAAATATCATCAGGAAAGATAGATATGGTCGGCCGTATTGCAGTAGAAAATAGATGGACGGATTAAAATGCATAATTGTTGATTTTTAATATTTTTAACAGTGATTTCTGTGATGTTTACTTTAAAATGTTAGCAAAAATACATTTTTATTGTGGTAAGAAATGCTTGAGAGCCAGATACAGTCATCAAAAGAGCCCTACCTGGCTCCCGAGCCATAGGTTCCCTACCTCTGTTCTAGAATGTCTGGCTAAGCAACACAATGTTTCTATTCACGATACAGTCAACACAAGTGCAAAAGTAGCAAAAAACTACAATCCGAGATAATCGGTGGTCGTCAGAGTAATAATAATATCTTAAAATAAATAATATCTTATTTGAGTTAACAGAGGATGGAGGATAAAGTGGTGGTATATTTTAGAATCAGTGACCGAAATGTATAAAAAATAAGGTCTAATATCTCAAGCACATTGTTTCTCAATGGAATGCATTTAAAAAATATTTTTTAAATTTTTATAAAGTTGCAAATCATAATTGTCATACCCGCGTAATACTCTTTTGCAGTGGCGCCTTATTGTCCCCTTACACGCAATTTGCACGTTCTCCTTTAAGAAGCTGCAGGAGCAGGACGAGCGTGCGGAGCAGCTGAAGGGCCGCCTGCGCTGGGAGCAGAGGGAGCTGCAGGTGCGTCTGGAGCAGCTGCAGAGAGGGACCGAGCGGATGAGGAACGACAGCCAGGGGTCCACCATGTCGTCCGAAAGGTCTGACTCGGACAGAGGTGAGTTTCACGTTGCCGTAGTCCAGGGGCTCCAGACTTTAACGTTTAACTAGGAACACAGTGGCCCTCAACACAAGGCACAATACTGCTGTCACCCTAAATCTTCTCTCTGAGCTAACACACATGACCAATTCTTCATGTTTGCTTCTTCCAGAGGACGTCGAGGTGGACGTGGAAAGCATCGTGTTTGATTGCATGGACTCTGACGCCCTGCACTATACACGCAACGATGCAGATCACTGTTACTCCAGTATGGACAAAGCCTGGCTATGACAGCAGCGAGGCAGCGGTCCTTTTTTATCAGCGTCGTCACCGAGGCAAAGGGGGAGAAGACATTCCAAAAATAAGCAGGATAAGGAGGATGATGCTGCACAACTGAACCCCATGTTTTTTTTTTTACAAAGGCGGTTGTTGTTACACCACGAGTGTAATCATGAGTGAGCTGTGTCGATTTGCACTGAAAGGCAGTTCAAATCACTGGGCTGCGATGGAACAAACATCCAAAGCCACTTACAATCATTCATTGTAAGGGATTTCATAAATCAATACAGTTTTTTTTTTTTTTTTTACTTCAATACCTTCACCGACTTCAGCCTTCGGACTAGATTTGATCTACTCAGCCTCTCCTAAGCATTACAACTCAGTAAGGCCATGTGTGGCATGCACTTAAAACATTAATCTCTGCTACGGTGTATACACACACATACACGTCTGCTCGTGTTTTTGGCTTTTTTTTTTTTTTTTGCACAAAAACATCCACGCATTGCACTTGTTTTGTCTCCAAAGAGTTGCAGATCTCCATGTGGAAAAACAGGTTAAGAGGAACGATATAACGGCATTTGCACATACATGCCAGCCTATTAGGCAACTTGACCTGATATTCATTTGGCGTTTTTTTTGCACACTCTACTCTGTAATTTGGTGATGGCTGGTGGATCGGAGCGCATCGATTCTTGCACATCCAAGGTTCTTTATGTTACTAATTTCTTGACAAGCTCATGGATCAGACATGTTTTTTTTACATTTGCTGCATAACAAATATGTATCATGTTGCTCTATATTTAATAACAGAAGGCACATTTTGCCCTCACTTTTGAATTATGCAAGATGCCTTATAACTTTTTATAGTATATGCATTCTTCAGTCTCTCCGCCCAGTAATATTATGTAGCAATTTTTGTAATGGTGTAAGCTTTTTTTGTATGAATAAATATTTTCTATATTTAAACGTGTCCATATTTAACACAAGACAACACTGATTGACAAAAGAATGATCATATCATAATATAAAGAGCATGTATTCATATTTGCTTTTTGACGTACAATATGAGGCAGAATGCTCAATTTCAGTTTGGATTGTTTGTGAAGAACTTACAATCAGGGTTATAGTAGCTTATTAAAAAAAACATCAGACATAATTCTGCATAAAACATATTGCTGAAATGTTGATTGGAGCTAGTTTGACAAACTAAAAAAGTTAACATTTGTTGGGCACAGAGGTTGAATGAAGGTCAGAGGAACGGCAAGAAATTGTAATTCCAAACAAGTTCTTTGCAGGATCTGACACTGCACCAAGTGGCAAAGTGATATGCAGTCAAAGTAACGTGATCAGAATGACCCGAGTGAAGAAGCTGAGGCATTAATGTGGTCCTCCCGCCAGATCAGCAGGTTGCTTCCTCGCAGAAGTGTCCGTTTTTTTTGTCTCCCCACAATGCATCACTCACCTGGGAAGAGGATTTAAAGACAAGCGTGTCCCTAAATGGGTACCAACGGAAGCATGGGTTGATCAGACGTATTGTTTCTTCTGGGCGTGTGACGCCAAGTCTTTGGCTTTCTCTTTAGCTGCCAGTGCCGTCTCTCTCGCTCGCTCTGTCGCCGCCTCGGCTAAACTCCTTGATGGTGCTTCACCTGCGAAAACAAGTCAGGAAATAAAATCCCCATAACTGACCACATTTTCTGGAAATATAAGCCCCACGAAACGTTAACCATCGTGTATGGCTAAGTTACTTAGGCTATTTCAAAAGGCCGAATTCATTTATTTTTTACTATTTTGACTAAAATGAGTTGAACGTCCCAACCATTTTGAATTAAAATGTAGTGAATGACACCGAGTTGTCAACTGAAAGTTAGCCGTTTTCAATTTTCAGCAGTTCCAAAACAAAAGCTTTGCCAACCGGTGCAAATGTTTTACATGAGTTCGATAAAAGGACTGTCACACTGCCAAGGTGAACCTCAAGGGCGAGATAGAGCACACTCGCTTGATAAGGCCTAATATTATTTATATAGTGTCCTTTCTGAACAAATCATAACAAATCGTGTGTTTGGGTGGATGAACAAGTTACTTTGTTTCCTCAATAAAAAAAGCAGCAAAAAGACACAAATATTTGGTGCATTAACAAGAGCAGCGGAGATTTACCTTGCATTTTGGCCAGCACATATTCAAATCCCTTCATGGTCTTGGTAACACTCGTCTTAAACCTTGCGAGACCAAATTCCTGCAAAGAGATATGTTGAACTCAGCATGTACATAATGTCATTATTAAAAGGAGGCATTTCGCTTCCATGTACAGTAAACCTCGGATATATCGGATTCAATTGTTCCCACTGGTTTTGTCCGATATAAGCGAAATCCGTTATATGCGTATACCGGAAAATGTCCGTTTTACGCATATATCGGATTTGTATCCGGTATATGCGGAAATCGGATTTTATCCGTTATAAAAAGGCACTTCCTTGACTATGTTTCCAATGTACCTGGACGCGCAGGCAACGCTGCAAACGACGTCGTATAGCGGCCTGTCACGATTCGGCGAATCGGAGCGCCACGATGCGGCCATCCGATATATGCGAGGGAAATTTAATGCAAATGCATTGGAACGGGACTGGAGATTTTGTCCGAAATAGGCGAAATCCGTTATAAAAAATCCGATATATGCAATGAATTTTTATTGGAAATGCATTACAGAAAAATTGGTTCTTTTTTATCTGTCCGTTGTGAGCGAATTTCCGATATATCCGAGTCCGATATATCCGAGGTTTACTGTAATAACATTTAGCATACACCATCATGTGTGTGATAAGTAGTGTCTCCAGACCTGAATCGCTCTCGAGAGTCCATACACGTTGGAAGAAATCCATGCCTCTCTTTTTATTTCCGTCCAGCTGCCATTCTCGGGGTTAATTCTGTATTCACACCGCTCTTCCACCGACTAGGGGACGGCGGGAATATGAACAAGGTACAAACACATCTGCGTCAAAAACTTCATCTTAACAGGACACGTTTGTGAACTTGGGAGTTATATATGCGGTACCATAAGACGAGCGTGGCTGATGTTCCATGTTAGCGTGGTCATTGTTCTTTTCTGAGGGTCCACTATCGAGTCCTCCAGGATGTAAGCTGAGCTAGCCATGTGTTTTGGAAGGTAGCGCTCCATCCAACGCGGCGCACGGCTCGTTTTGGTCAAGAGACGTCTGGAAATGAGGCAGTTGGCTGGAGTAACCTCTCGGAAAATGATGTCTTCAGTCAATACATGGTTACTGAAAGGCACACACAGACGCATCAGTTACAAAAAAATCAGGAAAATGTTCAGCTTGTAGTCGTAAAGTCGTAATATTGCTAGAAAAACTTTACTAGCACACATTAACGTGAATAAAGCTGCAATTATTGTCATTAAGTTGCCATGTTTACAAGTGAAATATGAAAAATAAAGATAACAAACATAAAGAAAAAAGCAGCAATGATATTTTTAAGAATTGATTTTCCAGTTTTCCATCTGCGTTAAGAGGAATGAAGGCGGACAAAGGTGTCAATAATAAATAAGTCCTCTCTGGACCTTTGGCCTCACCTGTAAGGGTTTGGATAGCGTTGCCAGAAAGCAACACAGACTTGGTCCCAGGAGGTTTTTAGCAAACCTGCGCAGCAGAAATACTTGACCATTGTTCCCTCAGCTTAGGATAGAAGCACCCTGCTGTGACAACAAAAACATGAAAAGGCATCACTTGGATCTGCAGTGAAAAGTTTAGGTGGCTGATATTATATATTTTGGTATTGACCCGATACAAAGTAAATACAGGGACTGTATCAATAATTCCAATACTTTTTACTTGGGACATTTTTCAAGATCACTGAATTGTTGTATGATTTTGTTCTGTATTTTGCAGATATAAATCATAATAAAACACGGGACAAAGACTTTATGCAAAATAATAGAATTATATCAACACTCAATTGTGAACATCCATCAGACAAGCTTACAATATCAACACATTAATAAAATGATGCCCTTTAATTACATACAATTATTTCAGCTAAATCAAATGATGCGAAAACAAATGCAAAAAGGGCTATTAATCAAATCCTTTGACTTGCTGAAATAACAGTATTGCGACACAACAAAAACACAAGACATTCGTGAAAATAAACACGCAAGAGAAATGAAAAATATATATTTTATCATGCTTATATCAAGCAGATAACTGCTACGCTGCTATACATTTGATCCGTTCAACTAATATAAATAAAAATGCAGATCCCTGCGATTAAATTGAGAGTTTCCAAATCAAAAGTGCCTACATTTACTCACTGAAAGTATACTTTTATGTGTCGTTAACTTATTTATGCATGTCGCCAAAATACAGCAGTAGCAGTATACTCTTAATAGCAATAGTGTTAGCTTTAGTGTCAGTTTTACAGCCAAACGTCGCAGCTGCATTATCGCACATCTGAAAGAGTAAAATACATATATGTATTCGGTTACTGCTATAAGACGATATTCATAATTAATTAACAACATATCAGCATAACTTCAGCGTTGCTGTCATGTGTCACGTACACACTGTTAGCATAGATATCATGAGCTAGCCTAGCATATAGCAAACTATATGAATGAACGGCACAATTGAGTCGAAAAACTACTTGGCCGCCATTAACGAAAACATCAGTCGAATATATTTCTGAGGCAAAAAAATGTTACCTGAATGACGGAAATCTTCATATAATGAATATTAGCATGTTTATTAGCACTCCCCTGTATGGCAAACCAATGCTGTCAAATGTTACACACGAACTGAACGGAAGGTCAAATATTGACGTCATTTCCGGTCAATTTAACACTGCTATACCTTTGTCGACCACTAGAGGGTAGAAAAACACTGTTATTTAACACTACCCTTAGTATCCACAGTTGTTTGTTGAAAATGGTTGACTGGATGGAATGTGGGAGGAAATCTGAGCACACGGAGAAAACCCACACATGTAATTGATGTCCAATGGAGATTTGAACCCCGATTATAACACATAAAAAAATAAAAATACATTTTGTTGTTCTAAAATAGTCATAAGTAAGCAAGTTAAACACAGGAAGTGAACACACCAAAAGTCATTACTCAAGCTCAGAGAAGGAGGTGATTCTTCCTACTCCTTTTCAGACATGTTGAATGAAATTCCCCTAATTTAATAACGTGAATGAAACTCATACTTGAGTGGCTACTTTTTGCTTTCATCACAATCACTATAAAGCTATAAAGCAATCCCCGCTGAGAAACTGACAGCAAATCAATTCTGCACACTAATAGTGTCCCTTGATGCATACCTAATCTGCAGAAACATCTAATGGTGCGTTGCATGCCCGGTGTTTTTATTTTTCCTTCTGATATAAGTCTAAGCCGGAATATTCTATATGTGACTCTCCAGAACATAAAGGAAAATGTAGGCTAAGCCATGAAATCCAGCATGTGGGTGTTAAGATACACCAAGTCTCGCTCGAAGCATTTTCACTGCAGGGAAGAAACCGATTTATCACATTTATTTGCTGAAAAGTATTATGCTGCTTTGTTCAGAAAGCAGTCCAAATAATTACTTGTAGAATTATTTATGTGAATAAACTGACCTCTCATTGATGGTTGGTTATGTGTGTTTGGATGCGTGTTTAAGTATTTAAACGTGCACTTGACTACTCTACGAATGTTGCTACAGTTGCTAGAGTTTCGATTTGGCATTTCTTTGATTGGCGCTTGCAAGATATAGCTCTTTACATGTTGTTCATAAAACATAAACACAAAAAAAAAATGTCAATTCAGAAGTTCCCAGGGCATTGAATCAATTTCGACTGGGTTGTTCTCATCAGTTGGACATGACTCGTTGGAACAGGGGTGGGCAAACTTTTTGACTCGCGGGCCGCATTGATATGACAAAATTTACGGGGGGGGGGGGGGGGGGACTATATATATCGCGGGGGGTGCTGGAGCCTATCCCAGCTGTCTTCGGGCGAGAGGCGGGGTACACCCTAGACCGGTCGCCAGCCAATCACAGGGCACATATAGACAAACAACCATTCACACTCACATTCATACCTATGGACAATTTGGAGTCGCCAATTAACCTAGCATGTTTTTGGAATGTGGGAGGAAACCGGAGTACCCGGAGAAAACCCACGCATGCACGGGGAGAACATGCAAACTCCACACAGAGATGCCCGAGGGTGGAATTGAACCCTGGTCTCCTAGCTGTGAGGTCTGCGCGCTAACCACTAACACCGTGCCGCCCCCTGGTATTATTGTATCTGTAAAATTGTCATGCAATCTGCTATTATTATTTATTATTTTATATTTATATTTAAATAAAATAATAAAATATTATAATAATTACAATAAAATTAAAATATTAATTATTATATTATTATTATGTAAAATATGCAAATATAACAATAATATTATATATAATTAATATAATAATTAGCATTAATATAATAATTATAATAATCATAATAGTTCTAATAATAATTATAATAATCTAATAATGTAATAATAATAATTATTATTATAATAATAATAATAATAATTATTATTATTATTATGTGCTTGTGTCCCTTTTTTCAGGAGCACTTTGTAAACAACAGACCATGTCAAAAAAACGAAATTGATACAACCATCAAAAGGTTGGCTCAGGCCATGATGCCAGGTTGTATGTTGAGTTTAAATGAAATACTTTGGAAAGATCGGGCGGGCTGTATTCAAACACTTGGCGGGCCGCATGTGGCCCCCGGGCCGTACTTTGCCCACCCCTGCGTTGGAACAAACACTAGTTTGACGACACAATATCATATCTAGTCATTCGACTATTGTTCCATCTAGTCCTTTGAGCATGAATTACTGAAGCGTGGTCAGATAACAGTCAATTCAATGCCCTGAGAATACAATAAAAACGTCCACAGGCATATTATAGTCAGTTGAGCAGCTGAAAATAGAATATCTCGAATATCTATCCGAGAAAGACCTCTTACATATTCTCTAGTAGATTTCTTTCACAGTTCCCATCTGGCTTCCTTTACATTGAATCCGGCATGTCAACATAATTAACGTCCTGTTGGGACAGAAAAGCAGCAGTAACCTTCAGTGCCCCCCCTAATAAAAAAAAAAAAAAAAAAAAAAAAACCTGTCCACAAGCATCACCTTCTTCCTACAGGAAGAGTAAACACACAAACGCTTTAAATTGCCGACAAGTGATTTGCATGAACAAGAACCACATTATACAGAAAACAGCCAAATACATTAAAGTCACGATTAACATTCACAAATAAAAAAAACTGCTTTACATAAACTCAAGGTTAAGTCACTGAGGTCAAAAGGCTACATTTGTACGAGAAACGGGCATAATCATTGATTCTTATGAATTTGGTTTTCAAGCAACGGCGGCAAAATGGAGCGCAGTACTTTGCAGTCTAAATAAACTGGCAACTTCCTGTTATTTTGCACGGTATCGAAACAGGAGCTCAGAACATTCAAAATTGAACAAATATGTCAAACGTCCATTCCTACATATATTCCAACGTCTTCAGTCATCTCACACTGCAGTCGGCGGGTGTCCGCCGTTACGACCGTTGAGCCGTCTCGTGGAGCGAGTCCGGAACGAGCCCTCCGGGTGGAATGATTCCGGCTTGTCTTCACAGCGGAAAACCATCAGGAAGCCATTTCTGTAGTTTTTATTCATCCAGCCGTACAGGAGCGGGTTGGTAAAAGTGGAACACATCGCCACGATATGGAACACGGTGTATATGAGTTTATACTCCTTGAACCTGAGCACCAGGTCCAGATCGCTGGCGAGCTGGAACACGTGGAAGGGCAGCCAACAGATAGCAAAGACGACCACCACCAGCGCCAACATTTTTGTGGTTTTTTTACGTCGTGCGATGCTATCGTTGCGAGTCGACGGACTGATGTGGTTCTTCAGCTTGACCCAGATACAAATATAAGCGTAACTGATAATAGCTAACGGGATAATGTACTGTAGAAGAAGCATGGAGAGGCTGTAGATGACACCGTCTCTGCCGGTCCCGTGGGGCCACTTCTCGGAACATACGGCGATATGCAGATTAATGGAGGGGATCTCTTCCTGACGGTACTCTCGGAAGATAGCCAAGGGTGCCGCCAGGACCGCCGATGTAGTCCAAGTGAACGCCATAATGAGGAAACTGGAATGCCAAGTCAGGCGTTGACCCAAATGGAAGACGATACAGCGATATCGCTCCAAAGCGATAACGGTCATTGTCAAAATAGAGACATGAACGCTCAAAGCCTGGGCGAAGGGTACCATGTGACACAGCACGGCGCCAAACTTCCACTCGTCTAGCAGAGTATACACCAACGTGAAAGGCAGGCACAAGGTGTCCACTAGAAGATCCGCGAGCGCCAAGTTAGCTATGAAGAAGTTTGTGACTGTTCTCATGTTCTTGTAGCGAATTATCATATAAATCACAAGCGCGTTCCCCAGGAGCCCCAGCAAGATGATTAAGGAATAAGCTGTAATCAAGGTGATCTGCACTCCGAGATGTTTAGTGATATCTGTGTGGAAACCTTGCAGGTTCGAATCCATGCTCCCGTTAACTTGAGTCCACATGTCTCTTTCATCAGGCTCCCATTCTGGCGTGCTGTTGGACGTGTCCGGGGGGCTCATTTCTTCTCCAGGAAGTTCAAACACCTGAGAAGGAGATAGGCCCACCCTGTTTCTATTATGGTCAGAAAATGACAAAATATGTTATTATAGGAATATTTGTATTTATTATATGTCCTGTTTACTGCAGTCAATTCATTTTTCCTAACACAACCTGAATTTTTAGTTAGAATCCCTTTGTGGCCTCCTACTGTATATTATAACACAATTTGAATGTGGGTCACCTAAAGTAGCCATTTTTGTTTATGTCAGCCTGTATGTAAAATGCCATCAAATCAGCTATTGCAACTCATACTGTTTAAGTCAGGGGTCTCAAACTCAATTTACCTGGGGGGCACTGGAGCTAGGGTCTGGGCAAGGCTGGGTTTCCCCCCCCCCCCAAAAAAAGAAAAATATACAAACTTTTTCAGTGCTTTGGTTTCGATTTTCTACAATAAAAGCTCTGATAAAATATTCCACTGTTCTCAAATATCTTAATTTTTATTATTCTGCACAAAATAAGATGAAAAATGAATCAAGAATTAAAAAAATAGCCAAAAACTTACCACTTCCACACAGATAGGGAGGATAACTATTAACAGTTATTTAATCTTTAACATGAACATTAATCAAACGTAATAATTTTTTCTGGGTACATGATACCATACAGCATCCATATCAAACTTGCGCCGGCCGCACAGACATTAAACTTTCATATCAAGGCGGGGGCCTCAAACTAGTGTCCTGCGTGCCACATTTGGCCCGCGGGCCACGTGTTTGAGACCCCTGGTATATACGATCTGCCGCTTTTGTTCTTGACACAAATGATGCGTGCAAACCAATCTTTGCAAATCTTGAAACGGACCAATCAGAATCGTTTATTTAGACCGCGGTCCGTAGTCAAAAACTTACCACTTCCACACGGATAGGGAGGATAACTATTAACAGTTATTTAACCTTTAACATGAACATTAATCAAACGTAATAATTTTTTCTGGGTACATGATACCATACAGCATCCATATCAAACTTGCGCGGGCCGCAGGCCATGTGTTGGAGACCCCTGCCTTGGAGGAATGACCTGCCACTCTGTTGTCATGTTCACAAAATATCAGTTGACTACCTAAACGGTAGCCTTCAAGTTATTTCCTTTAAACTTAAATAGCCAAAAACTTACCACTTCCACACAGATAGGGAGGATAACTATTAACAGTTATTTAACCTTTAACATGAACATGAATCAAACGTGATAATTTTTTCTGGGTACATGATACCATACAGCATCCATATCAAACTTGTGCGGGCCGCACTAACATTAAACTTTCATATCAAGGCGGGGGCCTCAAACTAGTGTCCTGCGGGCCACATTTGGCCCGCGGGCTGCGTGTTTGAGACCCCTGGTATATACGATCTGCCGCTTTTGTTCTTGACACAAATGATGCGTGCAAACCAATCTTTGCAAATCTTGAAACGGACCAATCAGAATCATTTATTTAGACCGCGGTCCGTAGTCAAAAACTTACCACTTCCACACGGATAGGGAGGATAACTATTAACAGTTATTTAACCTTTAACATGAACATTAATCAAACGTAATAATTTTTTCTGGGTACATGATACCATACAGCATCCGTATCAAACTTGCGCGGGCCGCGGGCCGCGGGCCGCGGGCCATGTGTTTGAGACCCCTGCCTTGGAGGAATGACCTGCCACTCTGTTGTCATGTTCACAAAACATCAGTTGACTACCTAAACGGTAGCCTCCAAGTTATTTCCTTTAAACTTAAATAGCCAAAAACTTACCACTTCCACACGGGTAGGGAGGATAACTATTAACAGTTATTTAACCTTTAACATGAACATGAATCAAACGTAATAATTTTTTCTGGGTACATGATACCATACAGCATCCATATCAAAAACTTACCACTTCCACACGGATAGGGAGGATAACTATTAACAGTTATTTAACCTTTAACATGAACATTAATCAAACGTAATAATTTTTTCTGGGTACATGATACCATACAGCATCCATATCAAACTTGCGCGGGCCGCACTGACATTAAACTTTCATATCAAGGCGGGGGCCTCAAACTAGTGTCTTGCGGGCTGCATTTGGCCCGCGGGCTGCGTGTTTGAGACCCCTGGTATATACGATCTGCCGCTTTTGTTCTTGACACAAATGATGCGTGCAAACCAATCTTTGCAAATCTTGAAACGGACCAATCAGAATCGTTTATTTAGACCGCGGTCCGTAGTCAAAAACTTACCACTTCCACACGGATAGGGAGGATAACTATTAACAGTTATTTAACCTTTAACATGAACATTAATCAAACGTAATAATTTTTTCTGGGTACATGATACCATACAACATCCGTATCAAACTTGCGCGGGCCGCGGGCCATGTGTTTGAGACCCCTGCCTTGGAGGAATGACCTGCCACTCTGTTGTCATGTTCACAAAACATCAGTTGACTACCTAAACGGTAGCCTTCAAGTTATTTTCTTTAAACTTAAATAGCCAAAAATTTACCACTTCCACACGGGTAGGGAGGATAACTATTAACAGTTATTTAACCTTTAACATGAACATGAATCAAACGTAATAATTTTTTCTGGGTACATGATACCATACAGCATCCATATCAAAAACGTACCACTTCCACACGGATAGGGAGGATAACTATTAACAGTTATTTAACCTTTAACATGAACATGAATCAAACGTAATAATTTTTTCTGGGTACATGATACCATACAGCATCCATATCAAACTTGCGCGGGCCGCACTGACATTGAACTTTCATATCAAGGCGGGGGGCCTCAAAGTAGTGTCCTGCGTACCACATTTGGCCCGCGGGCCGCGTGTTTGAGACCCTTGGTTTAAGTAAATAGTGACTCTTTTCCTACTCCTCCCCATTGCATAACCACTCAATCCAAAAATGTTCCCCGACATTATTTGCAAAGTGCAGCTTATGTTGTGTACAGCATTCATCAGCTCTTCCTGCCACTTGCTGCTCTTGTCTGCATGAATTCACTTCCACCTGCTTCTACTCCATACAGTTAGAAAATGGATTATAATAATAATGGATGGAAAATCAGATGTATTTGTGTGCATAGACTTTTTTTGTCAAATAGACTGTATGGTCAGGCACCGACATCATGTTGCATTATGACATCTCAGTACAGTAGTGTGACATTGTTATTAAAAAGACAAATTTGGGGGTCCAATTTAGACACTGAGAGCCCTTATTAATATTTACTAATGGATGACGTGCACTTTTTTTTTTTAAACATCACCACAGCTGTTTGATTCATGACGTTTTTGGTACATTATGCAAAGCTACCTACATTCTTATTTAAAATGTATACAGTTGACTGAGTTAAATGACAATTTAAAAATAACTAGCACAGTATGCGCACTTCACTGCATGTGTACAGTTTGCATGGGTGCAAACGGACTATAGGCGACATGTATACTTTTGCACAGCATTGGACTGTTTCCTAAAGCATCATTCTATGTTCAAAATACACCTGCTGTGGAACGAAATGTGGAATATATGCAGCATTCGTTGCAACATTACCCACGAATGTATCCCACTTCCGTGCGTAATTTCTCACCATGCATTATTAGCGCATTCAAAGACTTCGACTTTAGCTCTCAAAGCGACAAGTGCAAATGATTTGTCCTTTTTTTTCCTTTTCCAAGCACCGTCATGTTATTTGGAGTTCTGTTTTGCGCTCCAAATTCATCCAAATTACGCACGAAAACAACGGATTTCGTTTAAGGCTACGGTGTCATAATGTTATTGAATACAATTTGTGTCACAAACGTTAACCAAAAAAAATAAAACACTATCAGTGGACTCACCTTTCGTGTTATTTCTTCTGTCCAAATCGAGTCTTCGCTCCACAGTAACGTGAACAAGGAGAGGGAGGGGGGTA
Source organism: Doryrhamphus excisus (assembly GCF_030265055.1). Taxonomy (NCBI): domain Eukaryota; kingdom Metazoa; phylum Chordata; class Actinopteri; order Syngnathiformes; family Syngnathidae; genus Doryrhamphus; species Doryrhamphus excisus. The sequence goes on along the minus strand of NC_080488.1, from coordinate 8,789,595 downwards.
AGGAGGGTGGGGGGTAGCTCTAGCTCCTCCCAAGCTGTGAGCGCCTGGTGCGCATCTTGGGATCCGCGCTACGTCCGCCAGTCAGCACTGAACATAAGACAGGACAATCTAGTAAGAGTCAGCTTTGCAATATGAAGCAGAAGACATCTCCGATGATGAAGAACAATCTGGTATTGAGTCTCCTCACAGCACTAGAAACGAGAAGAAAACGAGAAGATATCACCAAACTAGATATGACGCAAGACAATCAAATGTGAATCAGGTCTGCAGGCTCCAAACTACATATGAGAGACAATCAGAGACAGAAAGGAGAACTAGATGGTTCTGAATGATCAAGTGAACCATTAAGTCAGAAGGAGGTCTTCATCATCAAGTACCAGGCATGTGGTCTAACACCAGGGAGTTTCATCTGGTGGGTCGTGACCCAAAAGTGTGTCATGGAGCCGTTTTCTGCCTCCCGTTCTTATGTGTGTATTCGCTTGTGTTGGTCGACTCTGACAAGCTTAGGTGGTAAGGAAGGGGGGGGGGGGGGGGGATTTAAGAACAACATTGTGACACACAGCTGCAGATATCTGCTGGAAAAAAGCACTGTATTGTACAGGCTGAACTTGAAAAAAAAACTAGAAAATACAACAAAATGCAGAGTTGTGAGGTATAAGTGTACAAAAAATATGTACATGTTGGCAGGTCCGCACTAACATATAAAGTACCACTGCCCCACTATTTGAGAGGCACTGCTTTAAATATAAGATATACTGTTCTTCCTCATTTTTTGCAATGAATTGGTTCCAGGTCCTCAAGAGGAGCCTATCCCAGCTGTCCACCGTGGACTGGTGGCCAGCCAATCACAGGGCACATATAGACAAACAACCATTCACACTCACATTCATACCTATGGACAATTTGGAGTCGCTAATTAACCTAGCATGTTTTTGGAATGTGGGAGGAAACCGGAGTACCCGGAGAAAACCCACGCATGAGCGTGGAATCAAACTTGGGTCTCGCATTTACCACTCGGTCACCGTGCAGCCGGATTCAATATTAATAAGAGGAATATTTTCATTTTTAGAGCATACAAAACCTGTTTATGATTTTGTAAACATGGTTTTTAACATTATAAGAGCAGTGTAGGTATGAAATAACAACCCTATATTTACCTTTAGACTATCATTCTTTGTTTACACCGCATAGCAAAGCAAACTAGGAAGCTAACTGCTAGGTTAATTAGCAACTCCAAATTGTCCATAGAGAAACTGCTAATATGTATTTTCTTATTTGTACTGTACAAACTGAACTCGAAAAAAAAACCTAGAAAATACAACAAAATGCAGAGTTGTGAGGTATAAGTGTACAAAAAATGTGTACATGTTGGCAGGTCCGCACTAACATATAAAGTACCACTGCCCCACTATTTGAGAGGCACTGCTTTAAATATAAGATATACTGTCCTTCCTTGTTTATTGCAATGAATTGGTTCCAGGCCCTCAAGAGGGTCGCAGGGATGCTGGAGCCTATCCCAGCTGTCCACACTGGACTGGTGGCCAGCCAATCACAGGGCACATATAGACAAACAACCATTCACACTCACATTCATACCTATGGACCATTTGGAGTCGCTAATTAACCTAGCATGTTTTTGGAATGTGGGGAGAACATGCAAACTCCACACAGAGATGGCCGAGGGTGGAATTGAACCCTGGTCTCCTAGCTGTGAGGTCTGCACGCTAACCACTAGCCCGCCGTGCCGCCCTTTCTTCTACTCAATTTCTTAAATTTAGAATACATTTACTGGAGAGGCTAGCTAGTTAGCTTCCTAGTTTGCTGTGCTATGCGGTGTAAACAAAGAATGATAGTCTTAAGGTAAATATAGGGGTGTTATTTCATACCTACACTGCTCTTATAATGTTAAAAACCATGTTTACATTGTCATAAACAGGTTTTGTATGCTCTAAAAATGAAAATATTCCTCTTATTAATATTGAATCCGGCTGCACGGTGACCGAGTGGTAAATGCGAGACCCAAGTTTGATTCCATTCTCATGCGTGGATTTTCTCCAGGTACTCCGGTTTCCTCCCACATTCCAAAAACAAGCTAGGTTATACTGGAGAGGCTAGCTAGTTAGCTTCCTAGTTTGCTGTGCTATGCGCTGTAAACAAAGAATGATAGTCTAAAGGTAAATATAGGGGTGTTATTTCATACCTACACTGCTCTTATAATGTTAAAAACCATGTTTACATTGTCATAAATGGGTTTTGTATGCTCTAAAAATGAAAATATTCCTCTTATTAATATTGAATCCGGCTGCACGGTGACCGAGTGGTAAATGCGAGACCCAAGTTTGATTCCATTCTCATGCGTGGATTTTCTCCAGGTACTCCGGTTTCCTCCCACATTCCAAAAACATGCTAGGTTAATTAGCGACTCCAAATTGTCCATAGGTATGAATGTGAGTGTGAATGGTTGTTTGTCTATATGTGCCCTGTGATTGGCTGGCGACCAGTCCAGAGTGTACCTCGCCTCTTGTCTGAAAACAGCTGGGATAGGCTCCAGCATCCCCCGCGACCCTTGTGAGGAAAAAGCGGTAGAAAATGAATGAGTAGAAGATCCCAACCATCGAGTCCTCGTCAAACAGCTGCAAAAAAAAAAGATCCACACCATAAAGTATAACGGCGAGTATGACCATCATGTCCACACTTTCCATCATCTCAAACCATCACTGATAGATCCGTGCAGCGCTTGCATCGCCGTGATTACTTTTCCATCTCATCTGCACTGCATCGCACAGGAAATAAATGAAATGCCACATCAGCTAATAAGTCATTGAACTTCCACTTTGTTTCCATGCAGTGTGGATTCAACCATGTCAGTCACACTTTGGAACAACTGTACGATAAATCTTCACAAGATACATATTTCCATTTTTAATTGCTTTATCTTCAAACATATATCCAATGATGACTTCATTTATTATGACTAAAGCCCGATCCTCATGTGTTATAAATGATGTGTCAATTATTGATGCTTTTAAAAGTCATTTATAATCTCCATCATCAATAGTTTTATAGGCCAGTCATGTTTTGAATCCAACCAAGCCAGATTTCTCTTGAAGGTTACCAAAGTGTATACGCGTTGGCCCACAGCTTTTATAAACCTTCCTGCATCCGCCTTATCTATAGAGTAAACAAGTCGTCGGCATAGAAGGTGTCACACGTCATTTATTCTCTTCCCCATCAGCGACAAAGGATCATTAAATGCAAGGGAGTTATTTTCAAACTTTTAAACAGCGCACATTCCCTGCATCATATAACATTACTTGTGGAATAATATTCTATATTTGGGTATAGTTGTTAAAAATCTTATGTAATGTACACCTATAAAATTCAAAGTAGTTTTATTATTTACTCTATACCAGGGGTCTCAAACTCAATTTACCTGGGGGGCCACTGGAGCTAGGGTCTGGGTTTGATTGGGCTGCATCAGGTTTTCCCCCCCCAAAAAAAAACAAAAAAAAAAAAACGCATTTATTAAAAACAGAAAAATGAATAAACTTTGCTTTGGTTCCGATTTTCTACAAAAAAATTCCACTGTTCTCAAACATCTTAATTTTTATTTTTCTACACAAAATAAGATGAAAAATAAATAAATCAAGAATAAATAAATAATAAAATGGCAAATAATAAAAACTTAAGAAACCACATATAGTTGGTGGGTAGACAAATTATTTTTTTCACATTAAAATGAACAAAGCATTATTAGAGCCCTGTAGACATGACAAAACACGACTATAGTCACATTCATACTTTTTTAATTACAACATATTGCGCAACTGCAGGGTCTTGAGACACATGCTAACTCGCAAACTAGAGCACTAGCGACCTAAACGGTAGCCTCCAAGTTATTTCCTTTAAACTTAAATAGCCAAAAACTTACCACTTCCACACGGATAGGGAGGATAACTATTAACAGTTATTTAACCTTTAACATGAACATTAATCAAACGTAATATTTTTTTCTGGGTACATGATACCATACAGCATCCATATCAAACTTGCGCGGGCCGCACTAACATTAAACATATCAAGGCGGGGGCCTCAAACTAGTGTTGTGCGGGCCACATTTGGCCCGCGGGCCGCGTGTTTGAGACCCCTGGTATACACTGAGGAAAAGCCTGGAAGCAGAACCGGAGGTAGCAGAGATGAGGATGCCGAGGTTCACATTGGGAGTGACCAGGATGGATAGGATCAGGAAGGAGTACATAAGAAGGGTATTAAATGTTAGAGGACTTGGAGATAAAGTCAAAGAGGCCAGACTGAGATGGTCCAGAGGCGAGATAGGAGGCCAGGTAGGAGTTGTAGAGGAAGACCAAAGAGGAGGTAATAATGCGTCTGCATAACAGGTACATAACCTACTATGGACATTTTTTTTTTATCATTTTTAAATGATACTCACAAAAATTCCCCACTTAAGGCCCAGGCACTTAAATGCACCGCCTGCCACTGGATTACAGCAACACTGAGCCAAAGCTCCTATCCCCAAACTCTAAATCCATGTGTACATAAAACAGCATTTAACAGATTATATAAACTGAATTTATCAGTATTTACTGGTTATACTAGCAAAATGTAGGCTACTCTTATCCATGTTGTCAGTCATGCTTTGTTTACTTTCCATTGGAATGCTTTGGGGAATTCAAGTGGGATAGTTTCTACTTTTTAAAGTCTGGAATGAAACAGTAGCTTGACACAATATGGTCATGAAATCCCAGAAGAGGTCATTATTATTATTATTATTATTATTATTATTATTATTATTATTAGCATTATTATTATTATTCATTCATTCATTCATTCATTTTCTACCGCTTTTTCCTCACGAGGGTCACGAGGGGTGCTGGAGCCTATCCCAGCTGTCTTCGGGCATAAGGCGGGGTGCACCCTAGACTGGTCGCCAGCCAATCACAGGGCACATATAGACAAACAACCATTCACACTCACATTCATACCTATGGACAATTTGGAGTCGCTAATTAACCTAGCATGTTTTTGGAATGTGGGAGGAAACCGGAGTACCCGGAGAAAACCCACGCATGCACGGGGAGAACATGCAAACTCCACACAGAGATGCCCGAGGGTGGAATTGAACCCTGGTCTCCTAGCTGTGAGGTCTGTGCGCTAACCCCTAGACCACCGTGCCGCCCATTATTATTATTATTATTAGCATTAGCATTAGCATTATTAGCATTATTATTAGCATTAGCATTATTATTAGCATTAGCATTAGCATTAACATTATTAGCATTAGCATTAGCATTATTAGCATTATTATTAGCATGAGCATTATTAGCATTATTATTAGCATTATTATTAGTATTATTATTATTATTATTATGCATCACTGACAGTGAACAGACAAGTGAACGGTCCCATATCTACGTCAAATAGTTCAGATTGTGGCTATTTATAGTTCAAACACGGAGCAGGCATATGCTGACCTGACTATTCCAGACATAGTGAAGTTTTCCTCTCAGGTCACCAACGCTGATGTTTTTATGTTCTGATTTATGTGACAAAACTTTGACCTTTAACGGGTTTGAAATCCTATTACAATATACAGTGTGCCAGAGGGTATTTCCTTTATGCGGAAGGAGAGACTGTTTGATGATGTTTTGAATCTTGTTTTGACATTTTCACAGTTGCAGCTGTTGTTTCAGCACCTTTCATGGATGAAACAGAATCAGTTGAGGCCACAACGTGTTCAGCAGATTTTGGAAACATTTAAGGAAATCCTGGCCGTGGTTGGATATTCCAGTCACTGCTGCTCATTACGGTCATTCGGCTTCTTACGGCTTGCTTTTATGAGACTTCAAACCGGTAGATCTTTAACTAGCGTCATCAGATAATTCAAGTGAATGAGCGCCTACTTAAAGTTCCACATAAGTCAAGAAGTACTTTGACCCGATTGAGAGCCGCTTCCCAAGTCAACGGATGTTTTGTGAACATGACAACAGAGTGGCAGGTGATTCCTCCGAGGCAGGGGTCTCAAACACATGGCCCGCGGCCCGCGCAAGTTTGATATGGATGCTGTATGGTATCATGTACCCAGAAAAAATTATTACGTTTGATTAATGTTCATGTTAAAGGTTAAATAACTGTTAATAGTTATCCTCCCTATCCGTGTGGAAGTGGTAAGTTTTTGACTACGGACCGCGGTCTAAATAAACGATTCTGATTGGTCCGTTTCAAGATTTGCAAAGATTGGTTTGCACGCATCATTTGTGTCAAGAACAAAAGCGGCAGATCGTATATACCAGGGGTCTCAAACACGCAGCCTGCGGGCCACACTAGTTTGAGGCCCCCGCCTTGATATGAAAGTGTTAGTGCGGTATCATGTACCCAGAAAAAAATTATTACGTTTGATTAATGTTCATGTTAAAGGTTAAATAACTGTTAATAGTTATCCTCCCTATCCGTGTGGAAGTGGTAAGTTTTTGGCTATGTAAGTTTAAAGGAAATAACTTGAAGGCTACCGTTTAAAGGTCGCTAGCTCTCTAGTTTGCGAGTTAGCATGTGTCTCAAGACCCTGCAGTTGCGCAATATGTTGTATTATTTGCCATTTTATTGTTATTATTATATTTATTTATGTATTACTGATTGATTGATTTTCTTTATTTTTGATTAGTTTTTTATTTTTCATCTTATTTTGTACCCAGAAAAAATTATCATGTTTGATTAATGTTCATGTTAAAGGTTAAATAACTGTTAATAGTTATCCTCCCTATCCGTGTGGAAGTGGTAAGTTTTTGGCTATTTAAGTTTAAAGGAAATAACTTTTTTTTTTTTTAACCTGATGCGGCCCAGTGTCGCCCAGACCCGAGCTCCAGTGGCCCCCAAGTAAATTGAGTTTGAGACCCCTGCTCCAAAGGGTTTTGTTTTAGCTGTTAATTGTTGCTTTTTGATATTCTCCCCCACATTGATTACTACAGGTGAGCAAGGATGGAATCAGTACTGGAAGTGGTATTTGACAACGCAATAATGATTGCCTCAGCAACATGAGATGTCCTTGTATTGATTGGGGCACCTCAATTTATTCTTTCAATTCTATGGGCCCATCCCCAGCGTCTGTGTGCACTGCAGACCTATCTCCCGCTTTGACCCGAGCGCATTGGAGGATTTATGTTCTTAGTAATCTTAAAACACTTCTCTGAATGGTAGTGGGATGGTTTAAAAGGGGGCTGGTGCAGCACAAAGGTGATTTAATCTTTGGAACTTTCTTCCCACCTCATATTTTCTAACACCGTCGGTATAAATCAATGTAAAGCCAGCCTGAGAGTCGGGATACTGCATTTCTACTTACGTCTAATTTAGCGCTGGTGTTGACATGATGACAGACTGCGGAGGGAGGTATCGACTCAGTCCGTTGGGTCGCATTGGATGTGTGCTTGGAGTCCCACTGTGGACAAAAAGAAGTGTTGCAGGGGTGCAGTCCACCTTTGTGGTCCACCTCTGAAGCCTAGGTCACAACATGCAGGCTCCTACGAACAATATATGACACATGAAGTTCTTAACCATGGAAAACAAACCCTATGCGTGTTCAAGACTAACTTACTGAGGATATTGAGATTCTCATTGGGAGTGACCGGGATAGATAGGATCAGGAACGAGTACATCAGAGAAACATTACATGTTAGAAGCCTTGGAGATAGGGTTGGATGGAGGAGATTGGTTTGCTGTCGCGAACCCTGAAGGCTAGTGCGGCTAACGCAGGTTAATACATTTCGTGCATTCTCCAGGCATGTCGTGATCTTTCGCTTTCATGGTCTAAGTTCTCCACAAACAAAAAAACACAGAAATTTGTGGAACGCCAGTTGTGACCTAGACTTAACAGTAGTACAATATACGCAGTACAAAGCAGAGTGTTATTGAATTACCCTTTAGGGCAGTGTTTTTCAACCTTTTTTGAGCCATGGCACGTTTTTTTTACATTGGAAAACATCACTAAGTCTATAGGAGGAACAAGGCAGGAGTTTTTCTCTTTCTGAATGACTTTTCCGGAAACAATGGTATACATGGAAAGGAATATTCCAATCTCTTGTCTACATACATACGTCACTATAATCAACCAGAATAGTCAATAGGGCATGCCCAGTAAAACGTAAACACCAACATCACGTGATACCGACTTCCCCCGAGTTGTTCTTTCACTTGTTAGAATAATTCCGTATTGCCAGTTTTTCGTTTGTCCAGTCTGGAAATTTAGTTTGGATCAAAAACAAACTTTCTGTAGCAGTCCAGTGCCGATTGCTGGCCTCCATTTTTAAAACTGAAGAACGTCTGGATCTGCGTGTTACGTCATATCTGAGCATGCGATATGATAAATTTAACCAGGAAAGGATCAAATTCAAGCTTGCTAATATTTTATAATTCAACTGGGTACATGTTTTATATAGATATATATTTTCTTTTGACTTATGGACTTATGAATGGCGTATAGAAGGGTTTAGATTCGGTTCCACAGATGGCGCTAATGCACACGAAAGCTGCTTGCCAACCGCCAATAAAGTACAGAAGAAGAAAAAACGCACCCTGACAACTTTCCGTTTGAGCGGCTACAAGATACCTCAATCGGATTTGGGGAAAGGAATATTCCACCCCTGTTAATCCCATTATATATTCATTCGGATTGGCACTATTCTTTTGGAATGAGGCATATACAAAGGTTAAATTCATATATATATATTGACATAATATTTGCAAATGATGATTAATAAATGTTAATTATAAAAAGTGATATTGGATAATTCCTCACGGCACACCTGACAATTTCTCAAGGCACACTAGTGGTTGAAAATCACTGGTCTAAGATGTTGCCTTTGGTGGTGGATGGTGGTGCAGATGCAGTAGGAGCTATGGAGAAGCTAGACTCTCTCCAGGTTGAGGAAACCAAAGAAACACAAGGATTTTGAGACACATTTGAGAAAGCTCAACACTTGTATTTGTTTTGTTCGACGAAATAAAATGAGTCACAAGCAGCTTGACTGCAGTGACTGCATCAGTCATTTGTGAGTCTGATATGTTGTTACAACGTGGAGCAACCCTGAGCAAAAAAATAATAATGATAAAAATTTAGCAGCTATCACATCCTGTCGGCGTGTGTCTACGTGCTAACACGCTAAATGACTTCCACTGTCAGCTGTTTCAGTCGAAACAGTCCAAAGTTCTTCGATTTGATCCACTTGCTGTGTTTGTGTGTCAATCAGTGCTTGTGTGCTTCCAGTTAGTTTCAGTTTGAATTATTTTATTTAAGTATCAGTTTGTTATAGGAATAACTTGTGAAATCCTTTTTGTGATGTCGCCCACAATCAAGTACACTCCATTCTGTTATTATAATGAAATACAAAGAACGCTGCTTCGGTGCATAAACAAAGATGGCACAGTTCAAAAGGCAAACCAGTAGAATAATTGTTACACAAGCAGTCATACTTTGCCTCCATGCAAACACAAAAGTAATTAGAAAATTATGATTCATCGTGTTTGATGCCGATCTCATGGGAGTCCGGTGAGATAATTCAAAATGGACAGTCGAGTGCTTTAAAACAATTCATATAACCATGAATTTTTACTGACTAAGTATAATATTCTTGAAAATTATTCATACTGTTAATATTAAGCGTTGTGGACTTTTTAACCTTAGCGGTAATCTTTAGCCAGTGGCATCCCTGAAGCAGGTTTTTCTTTACATTTCATGGTCAAGGAAATTTTGCCTTTTGACTACAGAATAGGATTTTTATCCATGCATCTATTTTCTATGCCGCTTATCCTCTCTAGAGTCGCAGGGGATATGTTGCAGGAATTTATGCTGACTGCAAATCATTCACTGTTCTGTGGTATCAGTAATACGACAGTAATAATTCAAAATCAATTTCACTTGCTGTTGTGCAAATGAGCAACAGTAGCATGAATGATACAGTATCTGAATCCCGCAGTATGCATATGTTTTATGGCCGGAAAATTAATTCTGGGTGAACGAAGATACCAGGAGATAGACATTAGACCCCAGAACTGAATCCATGGAGACTTTCTGGTATGTCTTTTACCGCTGCATAATGGCCATACATACAAATACACCATATTATGAGTTCTTTTACCCAGAAGACCTCAGGGATGTTGCGTTTGAGACCCGAGATTTAGGGTCGTTTTTTTGGGGATCCATGCAAATAACACACAAAAAGGTGTGAACCGAATTCAATGCAGAACCGCTTTGCGCTTGTTATTTTATTGATTTGTCAGAACATTTTTTTTTTATTGATCATTGCAAAGTGGAATTATATTTCTGGTCATTTACTAAATGTCTTTGCCAATGTGTTGAGAAATGGCACAAAAGTATTGATAAAGTCCCACGTGAAACAATTGATCTGGTTTCCGCATTTAATGATGCGGTCTTAAGAATGAAAGAGAAACAGTGGGCGATGGAATTAAAGCAGTTTACTCGGAATCCAATTAGCAAACTTCACACACTTCATCCCTTTAAATCTATTCGAACTGAAGAATTACAGGCGCTCATCTGTCTTGCAAGCGGTCAAGTGTACCGTCCTTGAGAGGTATTGACAGTTGCTGATTGACATTTCCCCATGTCCAAGTCCTTAGTCATTACTGCCAAAGCCTAAAAACAACAACGAAATGGAGAAAAACAAACGCAAGCCGAAAGCCATGCATTCTATTTTGTGGCTGTTTGGAGTTTTTATTTATTTCAAATATTGTTTATAATCCATCCATACATCCAACATGCAACGGCAAGGGGCATGCTGGAGCCTTGTTTATAATCCCTAAAGCAGGGGTCTCAAACTCAATTTACTTGGGGGCCACTGGAGCTCGGGTATGGGTGAGACTGGGCCGCATCAGGTTTTCCAAAAAAAAAAAAAAAAAAACGCATTTATTAAAAACCAAAAAATTTAAAAAACTTCGCTTTGGTTCCAATTTTCTACAATAAAAGCTCTGATAAAACATTCCACTGTTCTCAAATATCTTACTTTTTATTTTTCTGCACAAAATAAGATGAAAAATAAATAAACAAATCAAGAATAAAGAAAATCAATCAATCAGTAATAAATAAATATAATAATAATAATAATAATAAAACAGCAAATAATAAAAACATAAGAAACCACATATAGTTGGTGGGTAGACAAATTATTTTTTTCAGATTAAAATGAACAAAGCATTATTAGAGCCCTGTAGACATGACAAAACACGACTATAGTCACATTTATACTCTTTTTATTTACAACATATTGCGCAACTGCAGGGTCTTGAGACACGTGCTAACTCGCAAACTAGAGCGCTAGCGACCTAAACGGTAGCCTTCAAGTTATTTCCTTTAAACTTAAATAGCCAAAAACTTACCACTTCCACACGGATAGGGAGGATAACTATTAACAGTTATTTAACCTTTAACATGAACATTAATCAAACGTGATAATTTTTTCTGGGTACATGATACCATACAGCATCCATATCAAACTTGCGCGGGCCGCACTAACATTAAACTTTCATATCAAGGCGGGGGCCTCAAACTAGTGTCCTGCGGGCCACATTTGGCCCGCGGGCCGCGTGTTTGAGGCCCCTGATGTATACCATTGTTTCCGGAAAAGTCATTCGGAAAGAGAAAAACTCCTCATGTAAACATGGCTACTGTCGAGTGTCCGTGGTGTAAAGACTAGCATAGCAATGTAATATCGGTCCGTGTAGCAACACCTAGCTCGTTCCTCCTATAGACTTAGTGATGTTTTCCAATGTAAAAAAAAATGTGCCGTGGCTCAAAAAAGGTCGAAAAACACTGGCTTAGACGACCTGACAATTCAGCAAGGCATGCATCTCCATCCACTGGAGAGGAAAACAAGCGCCTTTACGTCCTGCCTGCAGTGATCTAAAGAATTCAGCACTTTCAAGTCAACTGTCATGTGACGGCAATGCTGGGGAAGGTCAGGGCCACCTGCTGAAACATCAAGAACGTAGACGTTGGAGTCCATCGCACTATAGTGATTCAGCTGGCAGACCGATCACATGACCTTCGTCAGATGGAGTCATATTGTCGAGTCATAGCCGAGGTCTGAATCAAGGTAGCTCAACTTCTCATAGCTTGCTTTGACGTGGAAAATTAGTGGTGTATTTACTTAACATAAACCTCACCGTGGGCTGCACGGTGGAGAAGTGGTTAGCGCGCGGACCTCACAGCTAGGAAACCAGAGTTCAATTCCACCCTCGGCCATCTCTGTGTAGAGTTTGCATGTTCTCCCCGTGCATGCATGGGTTTTCTCCGGGTACTCCGGTTTCCTCCCACATTCCAAAAACATGCTAGGTTAATTAGCGACTCCAAATTGTCCATAGGTATGAATGTGAGTGTGAATGGTTGTTTGTCTATATGTGCCCTGTGATTGGCTGGCCACTCACAGGGCAGCTTTGATAGGCTCCAGCATCCCCACGACCCTCTTGAGGGCCTGGAACCAATTCATTGCAATAAATAAGGAAGGACCTTATATCTTATATGTAAACCAGTGCCTCTCAAATAGTGGGGCAGTGGTACTTTATATGTTAGTGCGGACCTGCCAACATGTACACATTTTTTGTACACTTCACAACTCTCCATTTTGTTGTATTTTCTAGGTTCTATGTGCCCTGTGATTGGCTGGCGACCAGTCCAGGGTGTACCCCGCCTCTCGGCCAAAGACAGCTGGGATAGGCCCCAGCACCACCGCGACCCTCGTGAGGAAAAGCGGTAGAAAATGAATGAATGAATGAATGAATGAGTATATCTCATATTTAAACCAGTGCCTCACAAATAGTGGGACAGTGGTACTTTATATGTTAGTGCGGACCTGCCAACATGTACACATTTTTTGTACACTTATGCGTCACAACTCTCCATTTTGTTGTATTTTCTAGGTTCTATGTGCCCTGTGATTGACTGGCGACCAGTCCAGGGTGTACCCCGCCTCTCGCCCAATGACAGCTGGGATAGGCTCCAGCACCACCGCGACCCCCGTGAGGAAAAGCGGTAGAAAATGAATGAATGAATTAGTATATCTTATATTTAAACCAGTGCCTCTCAAATAGTGGGGCAGTGGTACTTTATATGTTTGTGCGGACCTGCCAACATGTACACATTTTTTGTACACTTATGCGTCACAACTCTCCATTTTGTTGTATTTTCTAGGTTCTATGTGCCCTGTGATTGGCTGGTGACCAGTCCAGGGTGTACCCCGCCTCTCGGCCAAAGACAGCTGGGATAGGCTCCAGCACCCCCACGACCCTCGTGAGGAAAAAGCGGTAGAAAATGAATGAATGAATGAATGAATGATTATATCTTATATTTAAACCAGTGCCTCTCAAATAGTGGGGCAGTGGTACTTTATATGGTAGTGCGGACCTGCCAACATGTACACATTTTTTGTACACTTATGCTTCACAACTCTCCATTTTCTAGGTTCTATGTGCCCTGTGATTGGCTGGCGACCAGTCCAGGGTGTACCCCGCCTCTCGCCCAAAGACAGCTGGGATAGGCTCCAGCACCACCGCGACCCCCGTGAGGAAAAGCGGTAGAAAATGAATGAATGAATGAATGAATGAATGAGTATATCTTATATTTAAACCAGTGCCTCTCAAATAGTGGGGCAGTGGTACTTTATATGTTAGTGCGGACCTGCCAACATGTACACATTTTTTGTACACTTATGCTTCACAACTCAACATTTTGTTGTATTTTCTAGGTTCTATGTGCCCTGTGATTGGCTGGCGACCAGTCCAGGGTGTACCCCGCTTCTCGGCCAAAGACAGCTGGGATAGGCTCCAGCACCCCCACGAAAAAAGCGGTAGAAAATGAATGAATGAATGAATGAATAAACCCCGTTTTCAGGAAGCTGATATTTTGAAATCATCCTTGGGCTAAGAACTGTGGACACCTAGTACTTTGGATACTGCTGGTTTTAGAAGGTACTTGGTTGAAAACCACCGACATCCAGGATGAGGAGTCTGATCAGGTTCTGATATTTCATATTAGGCTCTGAGATTGCTTCTTTTAAATAACCTCAGGTCAGACTAGAGTGGGTGTGTGGTGAAAAACTTTATGCTTTGTCTCATTGCCAATTTTTTTATGAGTGCCACCGTGTCTGAGTGTATGAGACAGACTTTCAGCGAGGAAAATAAACACAGAAAAATTATTCTGGGTTGAAAGCTCAATTTCCGCTGTCCACTTTTCTCCTAGGAGAGAACTCCATATGTATTTGTCTGTGGATTATCTCTATGTTTTTCCACCCTCTCCTTATCTCTCACATTTTCCCGAATGTCTCACTTCTTTCTGTAGGTATCACTGGTTTCTACTGTGTCACCTCATGATAGTGGCTGGATTGATTGGCTGACTAGGAAGCCTGTGGTATGCCTTAACCTGCATGCAATTAGTCAGTGGATTTCCCACAATAATTTAACTTCTGCATTGTTCTGTTGAAAAATCTAGTTATTAGCTAGTCAACATGTCCACCAACTCAGGAGTTGGGTGATGCCCCTGCACAACCTGAAGCCCCCACTGTTCTGTTGAAGGAAGAACCCCCACTGTGCTATGTGGGAAAACATCTCGGGATCGCGGGATCTCCTGTAGCGTTGGACGCCATCAAAAACTTTAAAGTTAAATTTTTCTTCGGAGAAACTTTTCAGTGTCCGATGGTTGGCGCGCTCATAAACATTCCAATAGGTCAATTCCGTGGCATTGAAGGAGACGAGGCCTTTGAAGACCGTTTTCTCTCAGATGATGGTAATTGGACTGCACTCGGTACTAGTAACATTCTTCATTTCAGCCAAGCATCGTTCTGCGTCTTGACAGACAGCCAATCGTATCGTTTGGTTCAGTCAATGACATTTTCCATAATCCTCAGGATCTTTAAACTTTTGACTGGTACTACCCTTCAAGCCCTTTGTTTTTAGATCAAATACTTCTCTATTCTATGTCATATGTATATATTTTAAACCTACTTTTCTAAAAACAAACTGGCTTTTCTAAAGACATGACTTTGTATGACAAAGTTATAATCACAACCAAAACACAGATACTACTACGCAGAAAGAAAGCAAAACATCAGCTGAAACTATTTGCAAGGTTAAACTTGCGTGTCTATTTCTATTATCTCTCAAGTGAGTCATAGTGAACAGTGAAGAAAAAGCTTTATTTATTATTTGCTTTTTACTTTTTCCAATTTTTTCATCATTTGTTTTGGTGCATTTGCAGGAAAGAAGCCCCAAGTGGGTGGCTAACATAGTACAAATTTGCATGCAAAAAAGTGGCTCGTATCTTTTTATCTTCACTCTAATGGCCCCAGGAGGTGCCCCTGATAATGAAATGCTGTTATAAGAGAATATAGATTTACACAGGGCTCATAATTTTAGGGGAACAAGTTAAGAGTAGAGTTAATAATAGATGTTTGCTAAATGCAAGGATGAAGAGTCTTGAACCAGTCATGATGTGCTATATATATCACTATATTGACACTTACTATGGTACACATTATGTCATTGTATGGTCATATCACCTCGTACTTCGGTACGTGACGAAAAATTTAAAAAGTTACAAAAAAATAATATATATTTTTTTTAAGTTTAATTTTTTTTACATTTAAAAAAAAAAATTAAAATTTAAAAAAAAAAATTTTAATTTTCTTTAAAATTTTTTAATTTTTTTTAATTTAAAAAAAATGAAATTTTGTTAATTTTTTTTTAAATTTTGTTTTAAACATTAAAAAAAACTTAAACTAAACATTGTATGGTCATATCACCTCGTACTTTGGTACGTGATGAAAAATTTAAAAAGTTAAAAAAAATTTTTTTTTTTAAAGTTTACATTTTTTTTACATTTTTCAAAAAATCGTTTTAATAAAAAAAAAATATTTTCTTTAAAAAAAAATATTTTTTTTTTATTTAAAAAAAAATTAAATTTTGTTAAAATTTTTTAAAATTTTGTTTTAAACATTTAAAAAACTTAAACTTAAACATTGTATGGTCATATCACCTCATACTTCGGTATGTGACAAAAAATTTAAAAAGTTAAAAAATATATATATTTTTAAAGTTTGTTTTAAACATTTAAAAAACTTAAACTATATTAGGCAAGCAGGAAGTGAACAAATGTAACAGTTACTGATTGTAAAAGTATCAGATGGAGGGGTAGGATTTAATAAGCTTTGCTTCTTCCTACTCCTTTTGGACATGTGGAACTGTGAACTGATTATGTGATGCATTCAATTGTAATCTGATGCATCCATTACCATTACCATAGTCCACATATGCAGTATAATGCTTCCAGAACAACTACATACAACATATCTTCAACCACCTAAACCAAAAGCAATCATGTTTTTTTTTCGGGGCATATTTTCCACTTTGACTTGAATGACCTGAATTCGCTTATTTTTGTCCCAGCACTGATTGCTTTTGTGGTGCAGGAGCACCACATTGGGTCTACATTGAAAGACATCTTAATCACTAGGATTTACAAAAACTAAGACACAATGGATATCATAAAAGTGCACTCCTACAGAACACTTAGCAGATAAGAATGCACATGTCCCTTCATAATGGCTGTTTACAGTATGTCCTTGCACATACAGTATGTAATGATGTTTGCAAATGTGGGAAGTGGGCTCTAATTTTGTGGCGTAGTGCAAGGTGGCGGAGCGTGGCTAATTTGGTCCAGTGCACCACTGTGGCGCTAGTGCAGAATTTGGTAATTTGGTAAACCGGACTGCGCCGAGATGGGCGTGACGGCGCACCACGGGAGGAGTCCACATTTTCAGCTTGGCGCAGTGACAACTTTGTGACAAAACAGCCCAACAAAGGTATGGTGAAAGCTCATCAAATTCGACTTGGTCAATTCGGGGCGCAGGCGAAGCGCAGTCTGCGTAATTTTAAATTGGCTGACAGGCACACAGTGCAGACACGAGTTGTTGAATCACATCTGAGACGTCACGCACAAACTCAATCTAACGGCAGCTGAAAGTATGATGCCAACCAGGGCCGACTCTACCTTGGGGCGGCTGGGGGACAACACCCCCCTAAATAAACGTGCATGTTTTTAGCATTTTTTTGGAATGTGGGAGTTAACCAGAGTACCCGGAGAAAACCCACGCATGCACGGGGAGAACATGCAAACTCCACACAGAGATGGCCGAGGGTGGAATTAAACCCTGGTCTCCTAGCTGTGAGGTCTGCGCATGCACATTCCAAAAACATGCTAGGTTAATTAGCGACTCCAAATTGTCCATAGGTATGAATGTGAGTGTGAATGGTTGTTTGTCTATATGTGCCCTGTGATTGGCTGGCCACCAGTCCAGGGTGGACAGCTGGGATAGGCTCCAGCATCCCTGCGACCCTCTTGAGGGCCTGGAACCAATTCATTGCAATAAATGAGGAAGGACAGTATATGTTATATTTAAACCAGTGCCTCTCAAATAGTGGGGCAGTGGTACTTTATATGTTAGTGCGGACCTGCCAACATGTACACATTTTTTGTACACTTATGCTTCACAACTCTCCATTTTCTAGGTTCTATGTGCCCTGTGATTGACTGGCGACCAGTCCAGGGTGTACCCCGCCTCTCGCCCAATGACAGCTGGGATAGGCTCCAGCATCCCCGCGACCCTCTTGAGGGCCTGGAACCAATTCATTGCAATAAATAAGGAAGGACAGTATATCTTATATTTAAACCAGTGCCTCTCAAATAGTGGGGCAGTGGTACTTTATATGTTAGTGCGAACCTGCCAACATGTACACATTTTTTGTACACTTATGCTTCACAACTCAACATTTTGTTGTATTTTCTAGGTTCTATGTGCCCTGTGATTGGCTGGCGACCAGTCCAGGGTGTACCCCGCCTCTCCCGGGAAGACAGGTGGGATAGGCTCCAGCATCCCCGCGACCATCTTGAGGGCCTGGAACCAATTCATTGCAATAAATGAGGAAGGACAGTATATCTTATATTTAAACCAGTGCCTCTCAAATAGTGGGGCAGTGGTACATTTTTTGTACACTTATGCTTCACAACTCAACATTTGGTTGTATTTTCTAGGTTCTAGGCGACCCTCGTGAGTCGTTAACACTGCTGTTTACAAACAAAAGTGCCTTTCACCTCATGGCCCACTGAATAATATTATATTTTTTTTTTACTTTATCTTCCAGTGGTGTTTGTTGACAAGTTAGGCATCAGGTTGAAATGAATTGGAGTGAATACTCGATACAACCCAGCCTCACCCAGGCTGTACTTCCAGTGACCCCAATTGAGATTGAGACCTTTGGGTTAATGGAAATAAAACACACACTATGGGATATAGACAGAAGAGCTTAAGTGTGAATTGATGCCCTCCCTGCGTAAACACTCCATAGTTGTTTGATATGCAGACAACTGAGGCTAGTCGTAAAAGTAATACCACTTCTTCACCTGTCATCTGTTCATCTATTAAAATCCACGCATCGATAAATCGTCCCTGATTCTCTCTCCTGACTCCAGCGACATGCAGACTGGGATCAGCAGGGAATTCCTACCTCTCCATGAGATCCTGCATGGTGAGGAGACGTTTCTGCTGTAGCACTTATAACGAGGATCTAAACAGAATAGATGGAGAAACTCCAGCGTCATGTGGAGCGCATCAAATGTGCAATAAAAAGAGCTGTAGGAAAATATGAGCACGCTTCAGCCGGCGTGGCCGATCATGCAGGCTTCAGTAACGGTTGAGGTGAGACGCTAATGACGGTTATGGTCTGTGAGGAAAAGTCTAAAAAAGTAACGTACGTCACGTGTGAGATTCAAATTACAGTTTTTTTTTTACACCAAGTGACAAGATTTGACAGGATTATGCGACTCTATTTATCCTCAATCTTTGAGGGTTTTTATTCCAAAGAAAGAGCCCTGTGATTGGCTGGCGACCAGTCCAGGGTATACCCCGCCTCTCCCCCAAAGACAGGTGGGATAGGCTCCAGCATCCCCGCGACCCTCTTGAGGGCCTGGAACCAATTCATTGCAATAAATAAAGAAGGACAGTATATCTCAAATAGTGGGGCAGTGGTACTTTATATGTTAGTGCGGACCTGCCAACATGTACACATTTTTTGTACACTTATGCTTCACAACACATTTTGTTGTATTTTCTAGGTTCTATGTGCTCTGTGATTGGCTGGTGACCAGTCCAGGGTGTACCCCGCCTCTCGGCCAAAGACAGCTGGGATAGGCTCCAGCACCCCCACGACCCTCGTGAGGAAAAAGCGGTAGAAAATGAATGAATGAATGAATGAATGATTATATCTTATATTTAAACCAGTGCCTCTCAAATAGTGGGGCAGTGGTACTTTATATGTTAGTGCGGACCTGCCAACATGTACACATTTTTTGTCTATATGTGCCCTGTGATTGGCTGGCGACCAGTCCAGGGTGTACCCCGCCTCTCGCCCAAAGACAGCTGGGATAGGCTCCAGCACCCCTGAGACCATCGTGAGGAAAAAGCGGTAGAAAATGAATGAATGAGAAAGAGCCCTGTGATTGGCTGGCCACCAGTCCAGGGTGTACGCCGCCTCTCGCAGAAAGACAGCTGGGATAGGCTCCAGCATACCTGCGACCTCAGTGAGGATAAGATCTGATTATGTCTTAAAAAACGACAATAATGACTCATTCAATAAGGAAGCCCCATTCATTAATTTTCTATACCGCTTATCCTCGCGGGCATGCTGGAGCCTATCACAGCTGTCTTTGGGCAAGAGTGTTTGGGTACACACTGGACTGGTCGCCAGCCAATCTGAACGAAATGTCCCGGTTCATTAGTAAACAAGGAGACAAACATTTATGTATCTCAGTCCAGTGTGTACCCCGCCTCTCCCCCCGAAGACAGGTGGGATAGGCTCCAGCATCCCCGTGACCCTCTTGAGGGCCTGGAACCAATTCATTGCAATAAATAAGGAAGGACAGTATATCTTATATTTAAACCAGTGCCTCTCAAATAGTGGGGCAGTGGTACTTTATATGTTAGTGCGGACCTGCCAACATGTACACATTTTTTGTACACTTATGCGTCACAACTCAACATTTTGTTGTATTTTCTAGGTTCTATGTGCCCTGTGGGATAGGCTCCAGCATCCCTGTGACCCTCTTGAGGGCCTGGAACCAATTCATTTCAATAAATAAGGAAGGACAGTATATCTTATATTTAAACCAGTGCCTCTCAAATAGTGGGGCAGTGGTACTTTATATCTTAGTGCGGACCTGCCAACATGTACACATTTTTTTTGTCTATATGTGCCCTGTGATTGGCTGGCGACCAGTCCTGGGTGTGTAGAGCAAAACTAACCACTATTTCTCTTCTGTTTTGTTTGAACACATGAATAAAATCAATACGTCGCTATGACTTATCATGAGGAAAATCACTCTCATGCTTCACCAAACATGACTAATAAATATAATTATTACTCTGATGTGAACTTTTTGTCACATATTTGACACGTCAGGCACTAATGGGACGTCTCCTTTAATTGCTCAGGTACGTTTTCATTTCACGCTGATGACTAATGGCTAGCTATTGGCGTCGTTGCTGTTGTCACACGCTTGCTCGATTCCCATCTCGTTTTATAACCTGATGGCGGCATTTGTGCTGGAGGGAAAAATAAGAAGTATGTCGTGCACAGGTGGATGACGCTGCAGTGCTTTCAGCTCCGCAGAAACATGTTCGAGTCCCTGAAATCAGGTGATCTTTTCCTTTATGGGCCTCAGTAGACACACATTGTGTTTTGGTGGAAAAATGTTGGCTTCAATAAAAAGGAGTTAATTGCCGCAAAGAAAATGGGTGTCAAAACTGAAAGGGGTAGATGAACGGCGCTAATGAATATATTGTTCCGCTGATTGGCTATGATTTTAATTTACAAAGCCATTATAGAAAATGTATTATCACAGCTGTAAGTTAATGGATTGTTTCACCTGAAAGGGCCCCCCCCATTAACTTTTAATGCGGTGACAGCACACCCCGGCATTTTTTATCTCCAGAGACAACACTGGTAGTGGAATGCGACAGGGTCGTCTCACACAACAAGCACTTCCTCCAGTAGGTTAACATCCGTCCAATCAGGGCAGCACTACTGGGAGGTGGAAGTTGGCCCCTGAAGCCGAGTGGGATCTCTGAATGCATCGACTTGCACGCTCAGATCAAGCTGAGCTTCGAAAATGGCTACTTACGAAACAAAAAGCGAGTACTCGGCTGGCACCCGGCCCTGGATGAGAATGGAACTCAACTCCACGCCTGAGAGGCGCAATATGATACAATATTTTAGTAGTTACAGCATAGAAAACCCATTTCTGATCTTCTAAATACAGTTTTAACATTAGAGCCCTCTCTATAACACCCCTATTGTAAATTTGTACACTCGTGTTACACAATATAGTCCCATAAGCAAAAATAAGATTCATTTTTTATCAAATATTTCAGTAGTTACAGCATAGAAAACCCATTTCTGATCTTGTAAATACAGTTTTTAACATTAGAGCCCTCTCTATAACACCCCTATTGTAAACTTGTACACTCGTGTTACACAATATAGTCCCATAAGCAAAAATAAGATTCATTTTTTATCAAATATTTCAGTAATTACAGCATAGAAAACCCATTTCTGATCTTCTTAATACAGTTTTTATCATTAGAGCCCTCTCTATAACACCCCTATTGTAAACCTGTACACTGGTGTTACACAATATAGTCCACATAAGCAAAAATAAGATTCATTTTTTATCAAATATTTCAGTAGTTACAGCATAGAAAACCCATTTCTGATCTTGTAAATACAGTTTTTATCATTAGAGCCCTCTCTATAACACCCCTATTGTAAACCTGTACACTGGTGTTACACAATATAGTCCACATAAGCAAAATCAAGTCATTTAAGACATGTTATTTTGGGCTGTTTTTTTATGGTTTATTGGTTCAACCCCCTGCTGTGATAAGTGAATTTTCCCATAAGATAAATTTTTTATCAAATATTTTAGTAGTTACAGCATAGAAAACCCATTTCTGATCTTCTAAATACAGTTTTTAACATTAGAGCCCTCTCTATAACACCCCTATTGTAAACTTGTACACTCGTGTTACACAATATAGTCAACATAAGCAAAAATAAGCCATTTAAGACATGTTATTTTGGGTTGTTTTTTATGGTTTATTGGGTCAACCCCCTGCTGTGATAAGTGAATTTTCCCATAAGATTCATTTTTTTATCAAATATTTTAGTAGTTACAGCATAGAAAACCATTTAGAGCCCTCTCTATAACACCCCTATTGTAAACTTGTACACTCGTGTTACACAATATAGTCCACATAAGCAAAAATAAGCCATTTAAGACATGTTATTTGGGGCTGTTTTTTATGGTTTATTGGTTCAACCCCCTGCTGTGATAAGTGAATTTTACCATAAGATAAATTTTTTATCAAATATTTTAGTAGTTACAGCATAGAAAACCCATTTCTGATTTTCTAAATACATTTTTTAACATTAGAGCCCTCTCTATAACACCCCTATTGTAAACTTGTACACTGGTGTTACACAATATAGTCCACATAAGCAAAAATAAGCCATTTAAGACATGTTATTTTGGGCTGTTTTTTTATGGTATATTGGTTCAACCCCCTGCTACATCCGTCCAATCAGGCCAGCACTACTGGGAGGTGGAAGTTGGCCCCTGAAGCCGAGTGGGATCTCTGAATGCATCGACTTGCACGCTCAGATCAAGCTGAGCTTCGAAAATGGCTACTTACGAAACAAAAAGCGAGTACTCGGCTGGCACCCGGCCCTGGATGAGAATGAAGCTCAACTCAACGCCTGAGAGGACTGGATTTTTTTTAAGGGGGTTCTTCAAGGCTGATGATATGAGCCTCTCACCAATGGGTCAAAGTGTACCCCTTTTCAGTCTTGTATCAATGATAGCAAGTCACAATTGTGATGACCTTGACAATATCACCAAAGACATGCAATTCGACTTGGATTTTGGCATCAATGACTCAGACTTTAGTTTGATGACTTATAACAATACTCGAACTTTTCAGTGAGTATTATTATGTCATCTCTACCCGGACTACATATTTTGTCATTGAATGCATCCATTAATGTCCAGTTTAGTTTGAGAACAAACAATCTGGATATGCTAGACCAGTAAACATCGAAATGGAGTACCTCGGAATAGCTACTTTTGCCAATGACTCAGCAAATACAACCGTGTCAAGCAGAGTGCACCACTGTGGCGGATTCTTTGTTGTTTTCCTTTTGAAATAGCAATTACAAGTTATATAACACTCAGTAGATTACAAAGAAGGGTCCGACTGAAGGGTCCAATTCATATCCGACTGACCTCTTCCATTCCAGTCATAATCACACTGCCCCCCCCACTTGGAGCAGTTTATTAAGTAGAACAGGTGAAAGTCAATTATTGATCCGATCATCACCTAAATCAAACGCTTCTTTCACCCTTTGACATTCATTCATTCATTCATTTTCTACCACTTTTCCACACGAGGGTCGCGGGGGTGCTGGAGCCTATCCCAGCTCATATAGGCAAACAACCATTCACACTCACATTCATACCTATGGACAATTTGGAGTCGCTAATTAACCTAGCATGTTTTTGGAATGTGGGAGGAAACCGGAGTACCCGGAGAAAACCCACACATGCACGGGGAGAACATGCAAAATCCACACAGAGATGGCCGAGGGTGGAATTGAACCCTGGTCTCCGAGCTGTGAGGTTTGCGCGCTAACCACTCGACCGCCGTGCCGTCCTTCGACATTTAAAAAAATATATATTTCTTTCTTATGCACATTAATAGCATGAAACAGAATCATGGTAGATATTAAGGATGTCCCAAGTGTTGGTGTCACAAGATCTCGCTACAGGGGCTACGTGGTGGACGAGTGGTTAGCAGGCCACAGAGCTAGGAGAGCTGAGTTCGATTCCACCCTCCGGCATATCTATATGGAGTTTGCATGTGAGTGTGAATGGTTGTTTGTCTATATGTGCCCTGTGATTGGCTGGCGACCAGTCCAGGGTGTACCCCGCCTCTCGCCCAAACACAGCTGGGATAGGCTCCAGCACGCCCTTCACCCTTGTGAGGATAAGCGGTAGAAAATGAATGAATGAATAATGAATTCAGGCTGCACAGCCGCCAAGTGGTTAGCTCGCAGGCCTCACAGGTAGGAGACCTGAGTTCAATTCCACTCTCGGGCATCTCTGTTTGAAGTTTGCATGTGAGTGTGAATGGTTGTTTGTCTATATATGCCCTGTGATTGGCTGCAGACCAGTCCAGGGTGTACTCCGCCTCTCACCCAAACACAGCTGGGATAGGCTCCAGCACGCTTGTGACCCTTTTGAGGATAAGCGGTAGAAAATGAATGAATGAAAGGATCTTTCAAGATTAAAACAAAATTACTCACTCTGAAAGAGCGAAGAAATTAATCACATATAGAACAACGGCATTAACGGAGTGAGACCTGAGTCATGCAGTCTCCTTGTCTTAGTGGGTGGAACTGACGTAATAGATATGATTCGACTGCTTCTTGGGATACCCAAAAAGGGTATTTTGTACATTATGATGATGAACAATAAAAAAAAAAAGTTGTATGTTTAATTCTAATATGATTCATTTGTCCGGCTGTGACATTGCACGCTAACACGACTTCACTTGAAATAATTAATAACACACCATCAAAGCCTAAAATCCATGAATGAGCAAATTGAATGTCTGTTCTGCACCTGGATCGGAACTTGGGGGGGTGTACAAACTCCAAGCCAAAAAATTGCTTTTTGTGGTTATCTGCACAAACACACAAGGGCACCCACGTCCTGTTTCCTCCTGGCATGTGAAAGGTCAAATAAACAGAGTGACAGTGGGGATGCCTCTGGTCCACGCTGGAGCAGGATATAGTACCTCTGCTCATTTGACAGGATCACAATAATATGCATCCGGGATGAGCTTTTCTTGCACATTCTTCTGTCTCCTTTTTAATGTGCTCAGCTTTTTATCCACGGAGAGAAAATCACATTTTTCTCCAAATGCATCACGACTAAAATAGATTCTTCCATTGCAGAAATATAAGGCACAATCTTGTCAGGTTGCCATAGTGCGTCTTTGTCACATTACTGCCGTACCTGCGATGCTGTATGGACAATTCTCCCGCTGAGCTCATCACATTACAATCATGCAACAACAAATAGCACAATCACAGTAAAATTAGAAAAAAAAAACTCACACAAACTTCTCTTGCTAGTCAGATGAAAGGCACAGCTGGCATTACTGCTAATATTAAAATTGTTGAGCGGTGGAACTACAAGCTTCTACCCATATGTCTCATCAATGTCCTCTCTGGGCGGCAATTTGGTCCAATTAGTTGAATTGCTTTGAATCATTGCCAACTGGATTTGGACACAAGGAAAACCAACGTGTGACATGTAGGACAATATGTGGATACGCCTGCTCACAGATTCATTTTTCCGTGAGAGTTCCTCAGGAAAGGCCTTTATTTTGTAAAAAGAAGAGAATACACTGGAAGCTGGAGCCTATCCCAGATGACTTTGGGTGGGAGGTGGTGTACATGCTCGATTGGTCACTAGTCAATCATAGACATACATTGACACACATTCAAACTTACTTAGCTCTGAACATGCGTTATTTTGGGCTGTTTATTATGGTTTATTGGTTCAATCCCCTGCTGTCATAAGTGAATTTTCCCATAAGATTCATTTTTTATCAAATATTTTAGTAGTTACAGCATAGAAAACCAATTTCTGATCTTCTAAATACAGTTTTTAACATTAGAGCCCTCTCTATAACACCCCTATTGTAAACTTGTACACTCATGTTACACAATATAGTCCACATAAGCAAAAATAAGCCATTTAAGACATGTTATTTTGGGTTGTTTTTTATGGTTTATTGGTTCAACCCCCTGCTGTGATAAGTGAATTTTCCCATAAGATTAATTTTTTTATCAAATATTTCAGTAGTTACAGCATAGAAAACCCATTTTTTATCTTCTAAATACAATCTTTAACATTAGAGCCCTGTCTATAACACCCCTATTGTAAACTTGTACACTCGTGTTACACAATATAGTCCACATAAGCAAAAATAAGATTCATTTTTTATCAAATATTTCAGTAGTTACAGCATAGAAAACCCATTTCTGATCTTCTAAATACAGTTTTAACATTAGAGCCCTCTCTATAACACCCCTATTGTAAACTCGTACACTCATGTTACACAATATAGTCCCATAAGCAAAAATAAGATTCATTTTTTATCAAATATTTCAGTAGTTACAGCATAGAAAACCCATTTCTGATCTTGTAAATACAGTTTTTATCATTAGAGCCCTCTCTATAACACCCCTATTGTAAACTTGTACACTCATGTTACACAATATAGTCCCATAAGCAAAAATAAGATTCATTTTTAGTCAAATATTTCAGTAGTTACAGCATAGAAAACCCATTTCTGATCTTGTAAATACAGTTTTTATCATTAGAGCCCTCTCTATAACACCCCTATTGTAAACTTGTACACTCGTGTTACACAATATAGTCCCATAAGCAAAAATAAGATTCATTTTTTATCAAATATTTCAGTAATTACAGCATAGAAAACCCATTTCTGATCTTCTAAATACAGTTTTTATCATTAGAGCCCTCTCTATAACACCCCTATTGTAAACTTGTACACTCGTGTTACACAATATAGTCCCATAAGCAAAAATAAGATTCATTTTTTATCAAATATTTCAGTAATTACAGCATAGAAAACCCATTTCTGATCTTCTTAATGCAGTTTTTTAACATTAGAGCCCTCTCTATAACACCCCTATTGTAAACTTGTACACTCGTGTTACACAACATAGTCCCATAAGCAAAAATAAGATTCATTTTTTATCAAATATTTCAGTAGTTACAGCATAGAAATCCCAATTCTGATCTTCTAAATACAGTTTTTAACATTAGAGCCCTCTCTATAACACCCCTATTGTAAACTTGTACACTCATGTTACACAATATAGTCCACATAAGGAAAAATAAGCCATATAAGACATGTCAGAATCATGTTCATGTGTGTTATTGTAAATGTGTGATGAGTGAGGGCCGGACAGGAAGTGATGTCAGAGTTTCAGAGTTGAGTTTTAGCTCACATATGGAATGTATTGTTTGATAATGCAAACCCTGACTAAATATTCTCTGTCATAAGTTCAGTACAAAACATACATTTTGGCTATTCTTGCCTTGTTAAGTTTTTATGAGATTTTATGGGATTCTGCCGGATACACCCTGAGATGAATATAAATGTAAATTATTTTGAAGAAGAAAAAAACTCCACTCTTTCTCTTGGTATCTGCTGTATCACACTCCCTAATCATGGTGCTTTATGTCCAGTATTTGATATCCTCAGGCTCCAACCCTGTCCAATTAGATTACACTACACAGATAACTCACTGTACAGCACACACACACACAACATTGTGAAATAGTAGGGAATTGTGCAGCAAGGAGCCAAATGCCTCCCTATGGAACCGTTGAGCACAATTGTGTGAATATTGGAATGACTCACCGTGGTATATTCCTACGACATATTAATGCAGATGTTTTCCCATGCTGCACCTGGTCTAACGTAACATCGTTAGCACGTCAAGCTGTTGCATTTCATCATAAAAATGCCACCGTGAAGTACATTCACATTGAATAAGTACAAAGGTACAAAGAGACTGGAATTGAATCAGCTCCAAAAGGTAATACACTTGCATTTGACCTGTTAAATCAGGGGTCTCAAATATGCGGCCCGCGGGCCAAATGTGGCCCGCAGGACACTAGTTGGTGGGTAGACAAATTATTTTTATCAGATTAAAATGAACAAAGCATTATTAGAGCCCTGTAGACATGACAAAACATGACTATAGTCACATTTATACTCTTTTTATTTACAACATATTGCGCAACTGCAGGGTCTTGAGACACATGCTAACTCGCAAACTAGAGAGCTAGCGACCTTTAAACGGTAGCCTTCAGGTTATTTCCTTTAAACTTAAATAGCCAAAAACTTACCACTTCCACACGGCTAGGGAGGATAACTATTAACAGTTATTTAACCTTTAACATGAACATTAATCAAACGTAATCATTTTTTTCTGGGTACATGATACCATACAGCATCCATATCAAAAACTTACCACTTCCACACGGCTAGGGAGGATAACTATTAACAGTTATTTAACCTTTAACATAAACATTAATCAAACGTAATAATTTTTTCTGGGTACATGATACCATACAGCATCCATATCAAAAACTTACCACTTCCACACGGCTAGGGAGGATAACTATTAACAGTTATTTAACCTTTAACATGAACATTAATCAAACGTAATCATTTTTTTCTGGGTACATGATACCATACAGCATCCATATCAAAAACTTACCACTTCCACACGGCTAGGGAGGATAACTATTAACAGTTATTTAACCTTTAACATGAACATTAATCAAACGTAATAATTTTTTCTGGGTACATGATACCATACAGCATCCATATCAAAAACGTACCACTTCCACACGGATAGGGAGGATAACTATTAACAGTTATTTAACCTTTAACATGAACATTAATCAAACGTAATAATTTTTTCTGGGTACATGATACCATACAGCATCCATATCAAAAACGTACCACTTCCACACGGCTAGGGAGGATAACTATTAACAGTTATTTAACCTTTAACATGAACATTAATCAAACGTAATTATTTTTTCTGGGTACATGATACCATACAGCATCCATATCACACTAACATTAAACTTTCAGGCGGGGCCTCAAACTAGTGTCCTGCGGTCCACATTTGGCCCGCGCGCCGCATGTTTGAGACCCCTGGTGTAAATGGCTTTCATCATGTTAAAAAACGTATTTAGAGGATTGTAAACAGTTTTTGTATACCATAACTAGGAAAAATTTTCAAATTTTTTTATAAAGGAATCCTAAAAGTAAATTCAGTTATCGCGGTCGGGTCTGGAACCAATTAACTGCGAGGGATTACTGTATAAGAATTTGTGTGTGTGCTGTTGGTGGAGGGTACCGAAAGGAGGTCTCGCATATGAAGTACTGCAGTATCAAACAAGGCACAGTATACACTGTACAGTGGAAAAAAGGGGCATTCATTGTAAACAGTATTTTGGTTACTTTCTGTTTCGAGAATAGACAGACAAATTGGAGACTGTATTTTAGGGTGGGAGGAAAAGTTGATTTGTGGCAAAATCACAACAATGCAGAAGAACTTATTGCTCAGCAACAAGCCACCCCAGTACAGGGTTTCATGGAAACTGGTAGTGTTTTTTTTTTTTTTTTTACAATCCAGCCAACAAACATGATCAAAACAACATTTCCAACAATGATACTATCAGACTTGGTAATACTGCAAATGCTTTCTTTTCAGAAATAATCTTGCCAAAGGTATTGCATGACAGATGAGAGATGTTTGCAGGCACAATCCAAGCAAAAAAGATAAATGATTTCTATTTGACAGTCCTGGCATGGCGCATTATGCAGGACTAGCCCATTGGCATGCACCTCGACGGGAGGCTGAACCACTTTTAAGCATGATCTACATCCTTCCTTCGTGTCAACTTGTGGATGCCTAATGTGTTTCCTGGCCTGAAGATGGGCCGGATGGAGTGTTGGCACCTCAAGGACGGGCCCTTGACTTTATAAGTTGTCCCTTGGGAGCCTTAGAGGATTATAAACTCGGCTCTTTTGTGAAAAGATGCACAATGGCACTGCAGAGACATCGGAGCTGTTTTTTTGTTATCGCTTTTTTTTTTTTTTGCACAAATGGCCTCTTCTAAATGCTGATGTGCGTAATGCAATGTTATATTGGACACTTGAGTGTTTTCTCAATTTTATGATATTATTGGTTTTATATTTGGGATGAGATTTGGGAATTCCCTGCATAACGTTTTGCTAAACTATCAACATGATTTAGTGTGTTTATCCGACTCTGAAGCTGTGGAGCCTGGGGGTCGGGGGGTGGGGGCGTGGGGTGTTGGATGTGCTGGGGAACATTTTAATTACAGCCATTCAATCTCAACATTGTGCTTTAAGGTCGCAGAGGTGCATTGCCACTGGGGATCTGAGGGAAATCACACACAATGATCTCATGACCGCCTGGTTATGTTATTACACGTTTCTTTGTGCCTGCAGTTTATCCATTAGCCATTTAAACTTGTTTAAAGCCGTGGGTGCTCATGTCAAAAAATCAATAAAAATTTTTTTTTTCCAATAAATCTATGTAATATGACTAGTAAAACAATAGCCTACCAGAAAAATCATCCATCGCTGTTATTGCAATTGAATAGCCTCATACTTTCTTTATCACACACTTTGTCAGCCTCTCTCTTGTCGCTCTCAGTGTCACTTTTGTGCTGAGGCAAATTAGCCCTTGAATTTGTGCTATCCTCGTGATAATGCAGTGGCCTTTCAAAACCAGTTTGAGTATATATATATTTTTTGACACTGCACCACGCTGTCGGGATCCACTGGTAGACTTGAGCAAAGTTTGCCAGATTGATCCCCTTTTACTTGAAATCTCATCATATGCATTTCTTTTTGTGGTTTTCATGAAAAGAGATTAGAACGTGATCATAAATTAGCCTAGATTTGTATTTATTTGTAATTTGTTAACCAAATGACACTTTATAAGACAACGCTAAAAACAATAGCATTCTATTACTTTTGTAGGCCTATGGAGGGTGTGGTGCCAGATAAAACGAGGGCCGGGGGGGGGGGGGGTTGCTGGAGCCTATTCCAGATGTCTTCGGGCGAGAGGCGGGGTACACCCTGGACTGGTGGCCAGCCATTCACAGGGCACATATAGACAAACAACCATTCACACTCACATTCATAGCTATGGACAATTTGGAGTCGCTAATTAACCTAGCATGTTTTTTTTGAAATGTGGGAGGAAACCAGAGTACCCGGAAAAAACCCACACATGCACGGGGAGAACATGTAAACTCCACACAGAGATGGCCGAGGGTGGGGAAAGACAAAATAAGAAGCCAAAAAGTAACCACTTCCACACAAAACAGGAGGAGAACACATTAATTCATTCATTTTCTACCGCCTATCCTCACGAGGGTCGTGGGGGGTACTGGAGCCTATCCCAGCTCCACACAGAGATGGCGAGGGTGGAATTGAACCCTGGTCTCCTAGCTGTGAGGTCTGCACGCTAACCACTCTACCACCGTGCAGCCGTTCTGCTGACTATAACAACATAATCAATTTGATAGTATAAATAGTATAGTGATTTTGTTAGGAAACACGGCATGCAGCTTCACTGGTGATTCAAAAGAATTCCAAAATGAGGAAAAAATAATTGCACATACTGTTTCTCCATGCGCATTTATCGTGCTGGGTTGAAAAACTGATCGTCCCTCTGCTTCACTTGGCTCCAGGTTGCAGAAATGATGATAAGTGAGACCCGCAGCTGCCTGCAAAACATGTGTCCATCATGTATTACTCATGTTGGAAGGGCCTCTATCTGTTTGCACAATCACATTTTA
This sequence comes from Doryrhamphus excisus, assembly GCF_030265055.1. NCBI lineage: Eukaryota > Metazoa > Chordata > Actinopteri > Syngnathiformes > Syngnathidae > Doryrhamphus > Doryrhamphus excisus. The sequence goes on along the minus strand of NC_080488.1, from coordinate 8,757,950 downwards.
AGGGACTCACTTGTCTAGAGGGGACACAAAGCAATTACACTGCAGGAAGTCAACCAGATTGAGGAGCACAACAAAGCTTGTACTTGTTGTTTTTTTTTTTTTTTTACTTTCAAGAAAACTTTCTGTTTTTCACCCAGATAAGTTGTTGTTCATTTACATTCTGCAGACAGTACAAAGTTAGCACAGACTCAGCAAGAAGTTTCTTTTGCAAGGAATTTAGACAGTATGAAACAAAGTAAAAAAAAAAAGGGCTTTTTTGTGTTTCCAAAAATTAATAACAAACATTTGACCTGCACAGATAAAACTGACAGTATATTCTACAATTTATTACCTTGAGGATAAATAACAGCTGACCAAGGGAGAAAATACAGTAGAGAATGTCTGCAAGAATGTGATTTATTCTGCGTGTATTTGCCTCTTAAATGCCTCTTCTGAATACCTGTGGTAATTTTGGAAGAATGTCTTCTGACTTAGAGGAATGCAGAGCAATTTGAAATTCCTCCAAAATATTTTGGTAAAAGCACAAAGACATACAGAATAGTTCATTCAGCCAAGAAGGCTATGTAGTCTTTGCTTACAGAAAAGAAAATATACACAAAATAAACCCTTTATTTCATATATTTGCATTGTACATCTTTACTATAAAGTTGGTTTCAAGATCTATGTTATCATTTCACTTTCTCTCTTTTTTTGTCTTTTTGTCTTTTTTTTTTTTTAGTTTTCTTCCAATATTAAAATTTTATTTAGCATGAAATTACTGTTGTTGTTTTTTTTGTAATTTTTGCTGTTATTATTTATTTTTAAAAATTATTTTTCAAATGTGCTACGGGCCAATATGAATACATCTACAGCCGCCAATTAAACTACAGGTTGGAGAATATTAATTATTATGTGACATTATTTCACTCCTGTAACCATGCTTTTGTCATCCTGGTACCGTTCCGTTATACTGTGGCGTTTCTGTATGCTTGTTAAAGTTATTGTTACACTTTTGTATGATGGTTAGCATCCTACTCCTCTGCCTTTTGGGGGCAAGATGTTTCATCTATATTGTAGGCGGGGTACATCCTGGACTGGTCGCCAGCCAATCACAGGGCACATATAGACAAACAACCATTCACACTCACATTCATACCTATGGACAATTTGGAGTTGCTAATTAACCTAGCATGTTTTTGGAAAATGTGGGAGGAAACCGGAGTACCCGGAGAAAACCCACGCATGCACGGGGAGAACATGCAAACTCCACACAGAGATGGCTGAGGGCGGGATTGAACCCTGGTCTCCTAGCTGTGAGGTCCGTGCGCTAACCACTTGAACACCGTACCACCGAAAAAACTACCAAAAACCTGCATGAACATGTTTGTAAATGTAAACATTCATTCATTTTCTACCGCTTTTTCCTCACAAGGGTCGCAGGGGTGCTGGAGCCTATCCCAGCTGTCTTTTGGTGAGAGGTGGGGTACACCCTGGACTGGTGGCCAGCCAATCACAGGGCACATATAGACAAACAACCATTCACACTCACATTCATACCTAGGGACAATTTGGAGTCGCTAATTAACCTAGCATGTTTTTGGAAAATGTGGGAGGAAACCGGAGTACCCGGAGAAAACCCACGCATGCACGGGGAGAACATGCAAACTCCACACAGAGATGGCTGAGGGCGGGATTGAACCCTGGTCTCCTAGCTGTGAGGTCCGTGCGCTAACCACTTGAACACCGTACCGCCGAAAAAACTAACAAAAACCTGCATCAACATGTTTGTAAATGTAAACATTCATTCATTTTCTACCGCTTTTTCCTCACAAGGGTCGCAGGGGTGCTGGAGCCTATCCCAGCTGTCTTTGGGCGAGAGGCGGGGTACACCCTGGACTGGTCGCCAGCCAATCAAAGGGCACATATAGACAAACAACCATTCACACTCATGGACAATTTGGAGTCGCTAATTAACCTAGCATGTTTTTGGAAAATGTGGGAGGAAACCGGAGTACCCGGAGAAAACCCACGCATGCACGGGGAGAACATGCAAACTCCACACAGAGATGGCTGAGGGCGGGATTGAACCCTGGTCTCCTAGCTGTGAGGTCCGCGTGCTAACCACTCGACCACTGTACAGTCGAAAACATAATTGTAAAGAAAAACCTGCATCAACATGTTTGTAAATGTAAACATTCATTCATTAATTTTCTGCCGCTTTTTCCTCACGAGGTTCGCGGGGGTGCTGGAGCCTATCCCAGCTGTCTTTGGGCGAGAGGCGGGGTACACCCTGGACTGGTGGCCAGCCAATCACAGGGCACATATAGACAAACAACCATTCACACTCATGGACAATTTGGAGTCGCCAAATAACCTAGCGGGATTGAACCCCGGTCTCCTAGCTGTGAGGTCCGCGCGCTAACCACTCTACCACCGTACCGCCGAAAACATAATTGTAAAGAAAAAACTAACAAAAACCTGCATCAACATGTTTGTAAACGTGTGTGTCCCTTTATGTCTTCAACCTCTTTCTTTTTTTATCTGTTTTTATATCTTTAAAATGCACAGAAAAAAGAAAGACACATCCACATAAGGATTGTGGATGATGGGCAAAATTCCCCCAAAGTGTAGTTTTCCTTTAAGGAAGAGGAACACAAACATTGTGTAGTCAATGTCGCACGCGCACGTGGCAGAGACTGCTGTGATCACTTCACTTCAGCGGCTGTGCACGCGCTCCAGTTACGAGCCAAGGAAAGGGAATTCATTGTAATTCCCATTCACTTCCTATGCATCCTTTTCCACACATTAGACCCCCACTCCCCCCTAACCGAACCCCCACGCAGCATTTGGGATTTGTCCTGTATCCACACCACATCGACTGGCCGAACTTCACCTGAGGTTTCTGGACTCTAAATGCAAGAAACTCCTCGGTAGACTACAAAAAAAAAAAAAAAAACATTTAGTGGAAATATCGTTTAACCTGTTGCACTATTGGAGTTATTGGAGATGAAGACACATTTGAACTTTTTCTGTCGGACTTGGATTGGAATTGCTTACGTATCAGGTGAGGAGACTTTTTTTTTTTACAACACGGCTGAAAGTTTAGTCAAAGTTTCATGTTATAATGTGACCTTTTAGTGTTTAAGCCTATTTAGCAGTTGATAGATAGACGTCATTTGTTAGCATAGCATTTAACTTAATGGCTTCCCTATCACATTTATATGATATGTCTAGTTTAGATAGATGCTGTTCTAACTTCTTTCAGCATACTTGATATAGCTAATTATAGCTAATGCTAGATAGATATAGATTCATATAGACGTTATTTAAATATAATTTTACAATGAATAGACTTTCGTGTCTATTTATAAAAGAAAATGTATACAATATACACATGCAATAATATTTTGACTACACTGTGTGCTCCAGGATGTTGAAATTGCGATTGTGCTAATTCGCAAATTCATCAAAACCCCTTCTAATTACCACACATTGTCCAAAAAAACGCATTTATTAAAAACAGAAAAATATTACAACTTTTTCAGTGCTTTGGTTCCGATTTTCTACAATAAAAGCTCTGATAAAACATTCCACTGTTCTCAAATATCTTTATTTTTTATTTTTCTGCACAAAATAAGATGAAAAATAAATAAACAAATCAAGAATAAAGAAAATCAATCAGTAATAAATATAATAATAATAATAATAATAATAATAATAATAAAACAGCAAATAATAAAAACTTAAGAAACCACATATAGTTGGTGGGTAGACAAATTATTTTTTTTCAGATTAAAATTAACAAAGCATTATTAGAGCTCTATAACTCTATGACTATAGTCACATTTATACTTTTTTTATTTACATAACATATTGCGCAACTGCAGGGTCTTGAGACACATGCTAACTCGCAAACTAAAGAGCTAGCGACCTAAACGGTAGCCTTCAAGTTATTTCCTTTAAACTTAAATAGCCAAAAAACTTACCACTTCCACACGGATAGGGAGGATAACTATTAACAGTTATTTAACCTTTAACATGAACATTAATCAAACGTAATAATTTTTTCTGGGTACATGATACCATACAGCATCCATATCAAAAATTTACCACTTCCACACAGATAGGGAGGATAACTATTAACAGTTATTTAACCTTTAACATGAACATTAATCAAACGTAATAATTTTTTCTGGGTACATGATACCATGCAGCATCCATATCAAACTTGCGCGGGCCGCACTAACATTGAACTTTCATATCAAAGCGGGGGCCTCAAACTAGTGTCCTGCGGGCCACATTTGGCTCGCGGGCCGTGTGTTTGAGACCCATGGTCTAAACCAAATCAAATGTGTCCTTGCATCACCCAACCACTTTTTTTTTCCCCGATGTTGTCAACAGTTTTTTTTTTTGTTTGTTGTGTTCATTCATGACTTATTCTTACACACATTTCCCTATTATAATTAAACTCAGGGTGATTTATTGCAACTTTCACGATTTTCTGATCCTCCAACCTCCATCGTGAACTTCTCAGAAATATGTTTTTTCTAAAACAATGAGCGATCCTCTCATATCCAGGCATGCATGAAGTCCAACTTTGTGTTGTCATGTTTATCAACCATGCATATGATGTTAATGAAGTGAAGAGACAACACAATTAGTGCATGGGGTTCGCACTATGGATGCAATGTAGGAGTGCGGGTGACTGATATAGATTGGACTGACATGTGGAAGGAGGCCCTCGGGGTCTGATGTGTCTTACTTTGGTGAAAAGAGAAGGCTTGTCACTTACTCATTTTTGTTGCTGCATGTGATTTGGCTGTGAACTGTAGCTAAAAAGTAAGTGGCAGAAAGCCCACTGGTGCCCTGTCACTGACTGCGTGATGTGGGAGTGCAGCTTAGAGTGTTCCCGGTCTTTCTTAAAAGGGACTTAATGTCTCTGTTGAAGTTGTTCATCACTCTATTGTTCAATTGAGGAAAAGAGGATTTGTCAAATTATAATCCCAAAATATAAGTACTCACATTGATGACATTTGACAAAAAAAAAGCAATTTAAAATTTGACCAAAATCCTACCTTAAAGACTACACAAAAGCGAATCAGAGGTGGAATCGCAAAGTAGAGAGACGCATGCCCTTTAAATAATTTTTTTCTGACTTCAATAACACCTGTACCCACTCCCACAGTGTGGCCTTTGAGAAGTTAAATAAGCAGGCCTGTCATTCCAACCTGCAATGTCCCCACGTCAAAAAAAAAAAAAAACGTGAATCAGTCATCTAAATGTCATATCAGAGATGAGTCATGGCGGTGAGACTGATGGTTGCGTGATTACACGTTACTGCGTGAATGCAGGTAGTCAAGCATAAACAACGTCTGATAGCATTGCTATTTCTCCATCATCGTGCAAAGAACTAAGTGTCCAGCATGTTTGGGGCTTTCTGCTTTTCAGTACGAAAGATGACAGATGTTGGGTACCTCACAGACCGTGAGTATATACTCATCATTAGGGGGCGTCTGGGTATAGCATTGATGTTTTTTTTTATTTTGATATTTTACATTTTGTAAACCAACCCATGTAGATATGCTAAAAAGATGTTTTTGCTTCTGCTATTTATGTTGTACAGTAAACCTCGGATATATCGGACTCGGATATATCGGAAAACGACAAAAAGATAAAAAAAGAACCAATTTTTCTGTAATGAATTTCCAATAAAAATTCATTGCATATATCGGATTTTTTTCATAACGGATTTCGCTTATTTCGGACAAAATCTCCAGTCCCGTTCCAATGCATTTCCATTAAATTTCCCTCGCATATATCGGATGGCCGCATCGTGGCGCTCTGATTCGCCGAATTACCGTTTGCAGCGTTGCCTGCGCGTCCAGGTACATTGGAAACATAGTCAAGGAAGTGACTTTTTATAACGGATAAAATCCGATATATGCGTAAAACGGACATTTTCCGGTATACGCATATAACGGATTTCGCTTATATCGGACAAAACCAGTGGGAACAATTGAATCCGATATATCCGAGGTTTACTGTAGTTGTTTATTTATTTGTTTTGTTTGTTTCTCATAATATTATGACTTCAGAAAGTAATGCATAATAATTTGTCTTTAGTCATTTGAACTAATTTTTTTTTTACTTAAAATTTGAATATAATGTTTGGATAGCGTGCAGACCTCACAGCTAGGAGACCAGGGTTCAATTCCACCCTCGGCCATCTCTGTGTGGAGTTTGCATGTTCTCCCCGTGCATGCGTGGGTTTTCTCCGGTTACTCCGGTTTCCTCCCACATTCCAAAAACATGCTAGGTTAATTAGCGACTCCAAATTGTCCATAGGTATGAATGTGAGTGTGAATGGTTGTTTGTCTATATGTGCCCTGTGATTGGCTGGCGACCAGTCCAGGGTGTACGGCGCCTCTCGCCCGAAGACAGCTGGTGAGGAAAAAGCTGTAGAAAATGAATGAATGAATGAATGTTTCTCCTCATAATATTATGATTTTATTCTCATAAAATTGCATTTTTGCAATTGCATTCATGCTGAGATTCACATTGGGAGTGACCGGGATGGATAGGATCAGGAACGAGTACATCAGAGGGACATTACATGTTAGAGGAGAGATAGTGAATATATTGGTAGAAGGATGCTGCCAGTTAGGAGACGTAGAGGAAGACCAAAGAGAAGGTTTATGGATGTAGTGAAGGAGGACATGAGGGTAGTTGGTGTGAGAGAAGACAGGGTTGGATGGAAGAGATCGTTTTGCTGTGGCGACACCAGAAGGGAAAAGTCAAAAGAAATAGAAGATTTCTTGTAATATTGCTACTTTATTTTCCTAATATTTTGACTTTATTTCTGATTTAGAATACATTTTTGCTGTTTCTTTTCTCATTTTATTGTTTCATTGGACATCCCTACTGAAGCCTATGAAGTTAGGTAGCAGTGTGTGTGGGCTAAGCATGTATCGGATGGATTTCCTATATGCGCTATGCACTATTTACGTATGTACTATATGTACATTAAACACAAATTTGTGCTGCTGGGCTTCCCTTAAACCCTCTTAACACGTCCATGTTCTTTCAAGCAAAGACATGCAAGACATGAAATGAACAGTCGATGTGTGAGTGCGATGCAAGCATGATATCCCCACTGGCTTTTTGCATCATTACGAACGGCGAGCGTGAGAGTGAGAGTGTGGTCGTTGTTCCTGCGGGCCCCACAAGCCCTTGTAATGTTAAGACGTGAGATCGAGGCTTGATGAGGGAAGCATCGTTCCATTTCTGGAGCTCCAAAGTATCTCCGATTGATGCGACTGCTTTGGTTTGAAGTGTCCTGCTTCTATCAGATTCACCAGTGGTATCACAATGTCTATTCTAGGTGTCTAAAAGATGAAATAGAAATAAATCTGGAGTTACGTTGGAGTGTAATTAGCAATTTAAAAACGTGCTGATTAAATATTAAAGTGACATGCAAGAGAGCAGAATGATCTTTGGCTTTAATGTTGCTTGAAGATGTTTTCTGTACGCATACTTTCAGATCATATACCGAAATCGGACTCTCATTTTTTGGTATTATTGTGGCAGACTACAGTAAACCTCGGATATATCGGATTCAATTGTTCCCACTGGTTTTGTCCGATATAAGCGAAATCCGTTATATGCGTATACCGGAAAATGTCCGTTTTACGCATATATCGGATTTATATCCGGTATATGCGTGAATCGGATTTTATCTGTTATAAAAAGGCACTTCCTTGACTATGTTTCCAATGTACCTGGATGCGCAGGCAATGCTGCAAATGACGTCGTATAGCGGCCTGTCATGATTCGGCGAATCGGAGCGCCACGATGCGGCCATCCGATATATGCGAGGGAAATTTAATGGAAATGCATTGGAACGGGACTGGAGATTTTGTCCGAAATAGGCGAAATCTGTTATAAAAAATCCGATATATGCAATGAATTTTTATTGGAAATGCATTACAGAAAAATCGATTCTTTTTTATCTGTCCGTTGTGAGCGAATTTCCGATATATCCGAGTCCGATATATCCGAGGTTTACTTTATTTATTAGTGTGTTCCGAAATTTCCAATATCTGTTGATTTATTTTTTGTTGTTTTTGTTTTGGGGTGGCACGGCGGTCTAGTGGTTAGCGCGCAGACCTCACAGCTAGGAGACCAGGGTTCAATTCCAGCAAACATTCGCTGCAAATGACGTCGTATAGCGGCCTGTCATGATTCGGCGAATCGGAGCGCCACGATGCGGCCATCCGATATATGCGAGGGAAATTTAATGGAAATGCATTGGAACGGGACTGGAGATTTTGTCCGAAATAGGCGAAATCCGTTATAAAAAATCCGATATACGTATGCAATGAATTTTTATTGGAAATGCATTACAGAAAAATTGGTTATTTTTTAATCTGTCCGTTGTGAGCGAATTTCCGATATATCCGAGGTTTACTGTACTTATATGGTTGACTTGTTTGAGCCAACAATAGCCAACTATTCCACGCACCGATCTCATGATTGAATCTCAGGACTCCAAGAGGCCAACCCCGAGGGCATGTCCTTGGAATATTTTGTTATATCGGCACGTATGTGAGAGGAATTCTGCTGTTCCATGTGTGGGAAGCCCTGTGCAGTACAAATAAATGAAGGCTGGTGCTTCATTCATCACTCGTGTGGAGCAGCAAGGCCTCTTTGGGCATATAGATGTCTGGTCACTCACTTTCATGTCAAGTATGACTACAGCTGAGAGATAAGTTCTTTCAACTGCAGGAATTTGTAGAAAAGGCCAAAAATGTGTCCTCATTAGTTTGGAAGATAGGTAATGGAAACCATGTGTGTGCTTTCATTTTTCGGACTTTTTTTTTTTTACTTAAATGTGTCACTTTTGAATGGAATTAACCAACCACCACCGTGCTACTTGTAGTGGCTATTTGTCCTTCAAAAAATAAACGTAACTTAAACTATAATCAAAAGGCCAACGATGCACCACAGGTTTTGTTTTACGCTGGCAAAAGAGTCATTGTCCAAACAATCTTGTTCCGTTTCTTCTTATTTCCTTTTATTACCAAGCAAGCAAACACTGCCTACCTAAATACGTATATTGCAGGTGCCCAGGGTGTTATCCAATGAAACAAACCCACGAATTAACTACTAATTAACCCCAAAAAATATGATAAACAAATAAATAACTAACAAGAAAATATTATCAAGTAATCCAAACAAAACAACAACATTCATTCATTTGGACTGGTCGCCAGCCAATCACAGGGCACATATAGACAAACAACCATTCACACTCACATTCATACCTATGGACAATTTGGAGTCGCTAATTAACCTAGCATGTTTTTGGAATGTGGGAGGAAACCGGAGAACCCGGAGAAAACCCACGCATGCACGGGGAGAACATGCAAACTCCACACAGAGATAGCCGAGGGTGGAATTGAACCCTGGTCTCCTAGCTGTGAGGTCTGCGCGCTAACCACAAGACCGCCGTGCAGCCCCAAAACAACAACAACAAAAAATAAATCAACAGATATTGGAAATTTAGGAACACACTAATAAATACAGTAAACCTCGGATATATCGGACTCGGATATATCGGAAATTCGCTCACAACGGACAGATAAAAAAGAACCGATTTTTCTGTAATGCATTTCCAATAAAAATTCATTGCATATATCAGATTTTTTTATAACGGATTTCGCCTATTTCGGACAAAATCTCCAGTCCCATTCCAATGCATTTCCATTAAATTTCCCTCGCATATATCGGATGGCCGCATCGTGGCGCTCCGATTCGCCGAATCGTGACAGGCCGCTATACGACGTCATTTGCAGTGTTGCCTGCGCGTCCAGGTACATTGGAAACATAGTCAAGGAAGTGCCTTTTTATAACGGATAAAATCCGATTCACGCATATACCGGATATAAATCCAATATATGCGTAAAACGGACATTTTCCGGTATACGCATATAACGGATTTCGCTTATATCGGACAAAACCAGTGGGAACAATTGAATCCGATATATCCGAGGTTTACTGTAGCTCCTACACTACTTGTGTATCCTTCCTTCATTCTATGCAACCGGGTTTCTTCTTTCTTTCTTACATCAATATATCAACACTGTACCTTTTTTCCTTTCCTGTGTTCTCATTGTGGCTCCCATTCATCGTGCCATTAATCCAGTATTATTGCAGCCATCCATCCATTCAACCAGGCCCACTACATTTCATTTAACCAGTCTCCTTTGAATTCCCTTCTTCCAACCAGCTCTCTAATTCCTTAATTCTTTTCTACTTACATTATTCTGTCCTCCATACAATTTACATGGTTTTATACTGGAATACCTTAATTTCACTCAAAGGTATTTGCAGAGAATGAACTACTAAGGAGGACAGTTTTTGTTATATCGCCAATATCTTGGAAAATCAGTTGTCTTGCGACCAGCCGGGGAAGATACCAGAGTCAAACTATGAGGAACATCGAGGCACACTGTGGTTGTTCGGCTTACAATGATGTTCTGATGGAAAAACCGCCATCCCAAGACACGTGTGACTATTACATGAATATTACAACGCTCCAAAGTGTAATGTTGCTTAGCAACAAGCCTCATTAAAATACTCAGAAGCTTAACGAGAGCCGTGGTTGCAATTTTTGTTTCAATTGGTTTTGTAGTACCAGGCAGCTTTAGCGGTGCAGGCACAATTGACCTGTGATACCTCTTGTCTTGTCAACTGAAGATGCTTGGGACTCACGGGTGGAGAGTCACCACCGGGGGAAATGACTAGCTTCCCTCCCGCTGACAACTGTTGACACAGCATACTTTACCGTGTACTCCAACGTAACCTGGGAACCGGGAATCAGGTAACAAGCGTACTTTAAAGTCTGACCTTTGGGCTGTTGCGGCTTTTTTGACAGTTTTAGGACTTTTTGAAACATCACAGCAGCTCTCATTTTTAGTACTTTTTGTATTCAAAGTGAAATTTTAACTACCTCATCATAGAAGTCATCGCGCAGACATTGGAGGAGTCCTCAGCAGGGGTGGGGGGGTGTTGCACGCAGCGCTAAAATGATGGCATGCAAAAAAAAAAAAAAAAAATGAGTGAGGCAGGTACAGGAAGTTTTAGTCAGGGACAGAGGATTTAAACATAGGAAACTGACCCAGATGTCTTGTCGCCGCATCCTTAATTTGACACTCCCCCAGGCAGGATGTTGCAAAGACTAAACTGCCCCAATAGTGGAAAGGGGGACCGGGGATGCAGTGGATGTCATCCCCCTTCACAGGAACAATGAAATCAAAGCCTCGCTGCCAGTCAGGCGGTCGCCTGGCTCAGCTTGGCCTTGTGTCCACATGACAGAGGAAGTGGACTCTTTCTTTTCGAGGCGAGAGAGAGAGAGTATGTTGTAGACCATGGAAGGCTGACTGCACATCCAGACGGCAGATCTGCTCCGTGGCCTACATGGCCTCCTGTCCGTCACCGGACATGAAAAGTGCCCCGGTCTTGGCTCTTTGCCAGATACTGTGTCACTGACAGTCCTGTTGTCACCCTTGTACAGCTTTCAAAGCTGTTTGATTGCACTCAATGTGTTTACTGCATGAGTATAAGCGAAAATTACAGTCTGTACAGAAACAGGCTAAAACATACTGAATAATCAAAGTAAGTACAGTAAACCTCGGATATATCGGACTCTGATATATAGGAAATTCGCTCACAACGGACAGATAAAAAAGAACCGATTTTTCTGTAATGCATTTCCAATAAAAATTCATTGCATATATCGGATTTTTTATAACGGATTTCGCCTATTTCGGACAAAATCTCCAGTCCCGTTCCAATGCATTTCCATTAAATTTCCCTCGCATATATCGGATGGCCGCATCGTGGCGCTCCGATTCGCCGAATCGTGACAGGCCGCTATACGACGTCATTTGCCCAGTCCAGGTACATTGGAAACATAGTCAAGGAAGTGCCTTTTTATAACGAATAAAATCCGATTTACGCATATACTGGATATAAATCCGATATATGCGTAAAACGGACATTTTCCGGTATACGCATATAACGGATTTCGCTTGTATCGGACAAAACCAGTGGGAACAATTGAATCTGATATATATACGTAAATAGATATTGTAAGTGTATTGTATTGTAAGTGTATATGTGAGAAAGAATAATGTAACATAGTATGCATGTCTGAAATAAATTAAGAAGAAAGAAAGAAAGAACTGTAACAGTGACATTTTAGAACGAATGCTAAAATCATCGCACAGCAACTTAACACTCAAAAGGTAGCTAAGAAATATACATAACAAGTGCAATAGGAATTTAAAAAAATGGTTTCCCATCATGCATTTATTCTCAGCAAATCATTTGCCAGGGTGCTACAATGAGCTGGATGAAGCCATTATTTTTCCAAGCTCATTCTCGTACAATTGCGATGTTAGAAGACACATTTCTTTCTTAAAGGGTACCTGTTATGCTTTTTTTCCCCACTTTTCAGACCTATAAATGTAGTTAGAATGTTGTATTCTCTTGTTAAACGATGCCAAAGTTTCAGATAATTAGGTTTGCGCATTTGCAATTCTTCTTTGTGTTGTTTGGAATTGTGTATTTCCTGCAGTTTTATAAAAAAAAAAAAAAACCTCAGACTGCAAATGGTCCCCAGTCCATACTCTGGTCACCCCTTTATTAAACCATCAATGACACATGTGAAAAATCTCTTCATTACTCCCACCATGCAATCGTTTGTTTGTTTACGGAGAAGTACTTTTTTTTGTTCCTGTTATGACTGTTCCTGTGTGACAGCTTAGGGATCAAACTACGGAAGAGCAAGGAAACGCGACATCTCCTTCACTGTCCATGAAAAAGGGAAGTGAGAGACGAGTGACTATGATAAAGAAAACAGGAAATTTGCTCGCTATGAAAAACACGGCACTGCTTTTGACACAAGCTTTAATGTGCCTTCCGCCGTTCCCATGAAGAGAAGGATTCTCTTTATGTGTACCTTTGATGGCGCTCACTTCGTATTCGCCTGCCTGTCAAAAGAAGCTTTACATTTTAACTGGCTTGTGGTATAGAGTTCTTTGTGAGAGCTTTTTTTCCCCCTTCGATATATGTGTGATTTATTTATCGTCAGTAGGTGCTCCTATAGGTTTGACGGTCATGGTCAATGTTCTTTGACTCTAGCCTAACCACAAGCATGAAGCAGGAAGAGAGCTCAACAAACTAGAAATGCTTATTCTACTTACAATCTTCATAATTCAGTATCAATTTTATTAGATTCTAAAGAAATAATTCCATAGAAATTAAACTTAACAGAGGTGTGTACAAATTCCTTATATGGGCGTAGCTGTAAGCCATTTTCTTCTATTGTGATCCCCAGAAATGTATTTTCCTTCACATGTCTACACCAGGGGTCTCAAACTCAATTTACCTGGGGGCCACCGGAGCTAGCGTCTGGGCAAGGCTGGGCCGCATCAGGTTTTCCCAACAAAAAAAAACAAAAAACACTTTTATTAAAAACTTTTTCAGTGCTTTGGTTCCGATTTTCTACAATAAAAGCTCTTAAATAAAACATTCCACTGTTCTCAAATATCTTAATTTTTATTTTTATGCACAAAATAAGATGAAAAATACCTTTAAAACGGTAGCCTTCAAGTTATTTCCTTTCAACTTAAATAGCCAAAAATGTACCACTTCCACACGGATAGGGAGGATAACTATTAACAGTTATTTCACCTTTAACATGAACATTAATCAAACGTAATAATTTTTCTGGGTGCAAAATAAGATGAAAAATAAATAAATAAATCAGGAATAAAGAAAATCAATCAGTAATAAATACATATAATAATAATAATAACATGGCAAATAATAAAAACTTAAGAAACCACATATAGTTGGTGGGTAGACAAATTATTTTTTTCAGATTAAAATGAACAAAGCATTATTAGAGCCCTGTAGACATGACAAAACACGACTATAGTCACATTTATACTTTTTTTTATTTACAACATATTGTGCAACTGCAGGGTCTTGAGACACATGCTAACTCGCAAACTAGAGCGCTATTCGACCTAAACGGTAGCCTTCAAGTTATTTCTTTTAAACTTAAATAGCCAAAAACTTACCACTTCCACACGGATAGGGAGGATAACTATTAACAGTTATTTAACATTTAACATGAACATTAATCAAATGTAATAATTTTTTCTGGGTACATGATACCATACAGCATCCATATCAAACTTGCGCGGGCCGCACTAACATTAAACTTTCATATCAAGGCGGGGGCCTAAAACTAGTGTCCTGCGGGCCACATTTGGCCCGCGGGCCGCATGTTTGAGACCCCTGATCTACACCGTCTATTTGTATTTGCTGGTATGTGGAACCACGTTTCCTGCGGTCCCACAGCATCCCTCCTGGTTTTGTTGGCATTTCGTACTACGCAGCTTTCTTATTGACTGCCTGATAGTAGTCAGACGGTGATTTACTATCAGTCACATGAGCCATATCATCTGCATTCCTTCTCTGTCTCTTTTCTCTTTAACGACATGATGTCAGGGTTGAGTTTGAGCTGGTCGTCCAGTTAATTCATGCTTGCACGCTGCCCGGCACTATACACATCAAACGATGTAATGATGTCTCTGGAAAACAAACTCCAGGCTCAAACCAATGTTGAATTTGTATTCATTTATATTGACTTTTAATTTAATGTTATTGGAAGCTACTTTTCTGATATTGTTCAGTGCAGTCAGACATGATGAAATGCGCAGGGCTTTGTGTTTGTCTGTGTGTCATAGAATGTTGTGTTCAAGTGATATTTCCCTTCTTTAGTATTCAGCAGTAAAAAAAAAAGGTAGGTTTAAGCAAAATATCAGTTCTCAACAATAAAAAGGAGAAAAACAGCTTTGTGTGAAAAGCATAACTTTGTCAAAAATGTCATGAAAAATACATTTTCTCCAGCTTACCCTGACAAGAGGGTTGTGGGGGGTACTGGAGACTATCCCAGCTGTCTTTGTGCGAGAGGCTGGTCGCCAGCCAATCACAGGGCACATATAGACAAACAACCATTCACACTCACATTCATACCTATGGACAATTTGGAGTCGCTAATTAACCTAGCATGTTTTTGGAATGTGGGAGGAAACCGAAGTAACCGGAGAAAAGCCATGCAAGCACCGGGAGAACATTCCACACAGAGATCCCCCCCCAGAATCGAATCGGATCGCCTAGCTGTGTGGCCTGCGCGCTAACCACTCGTCCACCGTGTGGCCCATAGTTATATTTATTTAGACAAATATTTATGCAAATATTTATTTACAAACAAACATTTACAGACAAATATTTATAACATAAACAGCAGGAAAAAAATGGTGTTCATGAATTCCTAACCTTCTGCACGCTACACTCCTCCATGCTTTTCCACTTCCTGCTTGCTGTGAGGTGTTATTGCATGGGGAAAAAAATTAATGTCAAGCTTTTATTAAATGCACTTATGGCTTAAAACTGCACTAATCATCCATCGATTTTCTATGCCCTAACCCTCACTAGTGTCGGCAGGGGTATGCTGGAGCCTATCCCAGTTGTGTTTGGGTGAGAGGCGGGGTACGCACTGGACTGGTCACCAGCCAATGACAGGGCACATATAGACAAACAACCATTCACACTCACATTCATAACATGCTGCAGCTGTAGCTACAGATATACTTCACCGCTACTAGTGTTTGACTGGGGATCAATGAATAATGGCACTTTGGGTGCCTTGAAAAGGCTCTACAAAATTGAATCTGTTATGATATTTTTATTATTCCACATCATCAGTGGTCATTTTCATAAGCACTCGCTTACTTTGTGCCTGTCTTTGTTTTGTACACAATGTTACACTCCACCAAAATCTTAAAGCAGCGACTTCAAATGGTGGGAAATGGGAGCAAAAACAAAGTGTTGTAATGCATATACACGGAATTGTTCATTTTCATAATCCTCTTATTATCTGCTATAAACCTCGGCTTTTGTGCTGTTGTTTTTAAAAATTCATAGACTTTCTCTTCCACCATCGGGAAGAGCTACATAATGGGGGCAATTTTTAGGATTCATCTTTCTTTGAGGACAAGCGTGTTTACTTGGACTGGACTTTTTAAAGGCAAAAAATAAGAGAGGAACCGCACCACAGCAGGGTACACAGTACAAGCAGATGCTATGCAAAGACCATTAAGCCACCATGAATGATTTTTTTTTTTTTTTTGCAGTTTTAATGCAGGATCTGAGCTGCGGGCAATAATCCACAACGTGTACATCAGCATATTTTTCAGGCAGTTGTTAATGTCCAAAACTAATTTGTTTGTTTTTTTCTAACGATAAAATAAGAAAATATATAAAATAAAGCTTTACATTTTAATCATGACCTTGGGCTCTGTATGCTAAAGAATAATTGGATGAAAACAAACATACCCTTTAAAATTAAATTTCCGCAATTACTTGACTGTTTATCTAGTAATGTAAAAAAAAAAAAAGTCAGTAGAATACAACAAAGGGAGTTTTTCATGCTATTTCATGCTAGTTGAATTCACCAGTGAGTGACATGCTGTGTCGTCAGCTGTGCATCTGCCGTGTACTGAGCCGAACTGATTTATGTGTAAGTGTTTAAAGGTAATGGCATGGTAGTGGTCAATTCCGAGCGACATACTGAGTGACGTAAAAAAACATTATTATTATTAAATATATATATAAAAAATGTATAAATATATAAACATATTACATTCTACTTAGTGTTTCACAATGGCACCTCGGTCTTCTTCATAGGATTCAGTTTTCGATGAAAATCATTGGAAAAACAGCCCTTGGACTGCACTATGGGCACCGATGTAACAAATCAATCAATCAGTAATAAATAAATAAATAAATAAATATAATAATAATAAAACAGCAAATAATAAAAACTTAAGAAACCACATATAGTTGGTGGGTAGACAAATTATTTTTTTCAGATTAAAATGAACAAAGCATTATTAGAGCCCTGTAGACATGACAAAACACGACTATAGTCACATTTATACTTTTTTTATTTACAACATATTGCGCAACTGCAGGGTCTTGAGACACATGCTAACTCGCAAACTAGAGAGCTAGCGACCTAAACGGTAGCCTTCAAGTTATTTCCTTTAAACGTAAATAGCCAAAAACTTACCACTTCCACACGGATAGGGAGGATAACTATTAACAGTTATTTAACCTGTAACATGAACATTAATCAAACGTAATATTTTTTTCTGGGTACATGATACCATACAGCATCCATATCAAACTAACATTAAACTTTCATATCAAGGCGGGGGCCTCAAACTTGTGTCCTGCGGGCCACATTTGGCCCGCGGGCCGCATGTTTGAGAGCCCTGTTTTAAAGGATTTGTGGATTTTTAATATTTCCTATAGGAAAAATGTATTCCGTTTTGGGTACGGTTCTGTTATAGACGACTCTTTCTAAAAAAAATCATAACAAACTGCATAGAAGCTCTGTTACAATGGAACATATTTCAGTTGTCGATTTTGTCGCTTAAACCGTGTAGTACTAATCCAACCTTTGAGACCCACTATCATCGCACTTCCCTCTCTTTTACTTCAGCCTGAAAAGTTTTTTAGGCCACTCACATTTTTTTTATTTGCTTGGCCGAGCCGATGAAGGCTACACGCACGTAAGTCCCACAGTGAGAATAGCTTTTCACGACAGCACAGATGCTACACATCTCAGCAGCAACGCCTGCATTTTTGTTAGGAAACACTCACTGGGCTTTTTTTTTTTCTTGAAAAGCAATGAGTATTAAATATTGTGAAAGATTGCATACTTATCTTTGCATCTGCTGAAACAGTGCGATTGTCAACACGGCAGCCATCATTCACTTTATAGGCCAGATAATCCTCCTGATTGTGATTTAGTGTATGCCATTCAAGCCGGTTGATGGGTTTAGAATGAAAAATACAATAGTGCTCTAATTGCATAAACTGTATGTACAGTGGGATACATACATGTACATTTATAGATTTACAGTATGTAATATGTACATGTGAAAACTTCTTTTCTTTATGCTTCTACAAACTGGCGGGTACAGCTGAAGTCCTTGGGTTGAGCTCCTTTCTAAAGCTTAAGCTGCAGCAGCAATAAAGAATAATTACTGTCCAATGTAGTGATTTACTTTAAAGCCACCGTGGAGATGAAGTTACATCTTGCATACTGGATCGCTATTTGCTAACTAAATCACTGAAAAAAAAGGTCACCTTATCACTAACTGGTAGATGTTTCGTTCTGTGTTGTGTGCTCAGGGGATGCAGGTGCAGCTCTAATTAAAAAAATGAATTTTTTTTTACATTTTCTTCAATAAAAATTTATGATTTTCTGATCAAATACTGAGCGCAGCAAGCTACTACTGTCCGAGTGCATACAGAGTTGGATCACAACGCCTGCCGGTTTCTGTTTGTCAGCATATGGCTGACAGTCCTTACAGTCCTTGAGCTGATCTCCTTTCTGGAGCTTAAGCTAAAGCAGCAGTAAAGAATAATTACTTCCACTGTAGCGTAATTTACTTTAAAGTCACCGTGGAGGTGAACTTATTTCCATTTGGCATACCGGATTGAGCCAAAATAGCTTTAAAAAAAAGGTCACCTTATCACCAAATACTGCATGTTTAGGGGCATCTGTCACAATGAAAAGTTAAAGAAAAATTCTGCATGATTCCAATCGTTTGATTGCACATTTCCTTATTGAATACAGGGCAGAAGATGCCTCGAGTGTCTCTTCTCACATTAGTGTGCAAGCTCTGCCGACCGTTCATTCATGGCACCTGTCAGTTTCTGTTTATCAGCAGGTTGCCAATATTACAACATTTATTATACACAATGACTTTGTGACCTTCGTGCTAATCAGACACTCAAATACATAGAACTGTTATAAGGGAGGCACTTGCAAGTACTCACTTCATCTTGAAGGGGTGAGCTGGAAGGTGCTTGTCACTGCTGTCCTTCCAGTAGATAGAGTGGAAAATCCACTAAGATTGATGTCTGGAAGTAAAACGAAGGTAATCAGACATATATAATCTTTGCAGTGGAATAAGTTCATTATAGACCGCTGGAGTAGGTGATCAGTGTTGTCATAGCGATTTTAGTGACGCTATTCTCCTTATTAGTCTGTGTGTAAGATTCAGTAGTTGACATATTTTGGCACAAATTAAGCAATTTCACAAAATTCTAATACCATTGCGGCCCCCATATGTCACTTTCTGTTCTCCACACATTATGTCTATTATATTGGTTAATACAATTTTTTAGGTGACTATAGGGGTGCTATTTCATGCCTCAGGGCTCTAATGGTGTTAAAAAGATATTTAGAAGGTCGTAAACAGACAGGAAAATATCCCAATTGAATAAAATAATAAATATAAAAAAATAAATAAAATTCACGAAACCTTGATATCTATTGAAAAGGTGCTGTTTACTCCATCAAAGCAGTAAATGAATGAATGTAACTCATCAGACATAATGTCAACAATATCATCAGATTTATTATCTGAACCGCATGCTGACTATTAAACTTTCATCATCTTTATGGCTTTCAAAGTACTTGTTAATTAAAATGTAATTTATAGATCCTTAAATGTTTTAATGAGCTCGAAAGCAATAAAACAAATCTTTTTTTTTTTATTATTGTGATTGAGTGTCATCATGTTACTCCTCATGCTGCCTCATCACACAGCTGAAATTATTACATTTTTATGAAAGCGGTGAGGCAGTGTTTAATTGCGCTACAGGTATTTCATTTGCACATTTAGTAAATATGTAAAATTAAATCAGAACAGTTTTTGTAAATGAAGCTAATGCAGGAGACACAGTAAATGCGATGTGTTTCTGCTATTAAAAGAAAAAACGAGCTCCATATTGGCAATCATAAGTGAAAACAGAACAAGCTTGATTAAGGTCACTGTGTAAAAATGGTCAATTACCACGACAAAATGTATATAATGTACTTTGACCTTGTGTTATTTTACATCCATTCATACATTGTGTGTTTTACGTCATATTTGACAGCTTATCATCATTTTCTCATATCCTATTTAGTGACTTTCCAGCCCCACATTACACCAATTTGAAGACTCTGAGTGCCACATTCGGGGGCGGATGCTCCTATGTTAAGCCCGACTGACATAAAAGATGATATTGCAGCATCCATCAGCAGTTAAAGATGACGTGTGATGTCTGTTTGCTCACATTAACCTCAAAGTCACACAGGAAGTTGACACTGTCAATACCGCACATATGGAAGACTTGCATGTTTGAGTTGTAAGTCTTGACGTCGTGCCTCTGACAGCATGCGAGTCAGTCATGGCATTTTAAAGACTCACAATTTGCATCCTGTCTGTCAGTGGATGACCTCGCCACTGATTGCAGAGGGGAAGCATCCATCATGAAAATGATGGCATGTTGGAGGGGCGGGGGGGTTATGATCTAATATGTGTGCATGTTCCCAGAAGTAATGTTGTGGATGTTATCATCATGTCATTCTTGAAATGAAATACCTTGACTGTGCATACTGTGCACATACTGCTGTGAAATATCATTTGTGTTGTGTGCATGGCTACAATTATTCACGGGTGCACAACTTGTCGCATATAGCCCACTTTAATGCCGAGACTCATGTTTGCCTGAGTGAAGATGGAAAATTTTCTCAGCTTGTGTTGAGAAAATCAAGACTGAAATCCAATAAGACGGGTAATCTGCTGCAGATATGGGCCGCATTGAGTTAACAAAACTGTCTGGGGGGCCAGAATATATATATTTTTTAAAACACACACGATTTTACACTTATAATTCTAACAGTCCACCTTGAATTATTTGTCTAATTTTATTTATTTATTATATATTATAATGATTAATTATATTATATATATTAATTTTATTATTATATATATTATATTTAATATATTATATTATATTTCATATATTTATTATTTATTTATTTAATTGTATATATGTATATTTGTATATATATATATATATATATTTGTATATATTTGTATTTGCTTATAATTCTAACAGTCCACCTTGAATTATTTGTCTAATTTTATTTATATTATATATTATATTTAATCTACATATTATATATATATATATAATTCATTATATATATTGTAATTATATTATTAATTACATTATATATCAATTATATTATATTTTTATATATTTATTATTTATTTACTTTGTATAATTTTATCTGTAAACGTGTCAGATTATTAGCTATATGTTTTAAATATGTTCCATATATCCCTTTTTTCCAGAGCACTTTAAACATCAAACCACATCAAACTACAAACTTGAATTTTACATTTTAATTTTTTTTTAATTATTTTTATTGTTTTTTTTTTTTACGACTTGCAAGTCATGTTGCCAGCATGTATGTTAAAAGTTAGAAAGCAACTGGCGGGCCGGATTCAAACGCTTAGTGGGCCGCATGTGGCCCCCGGGCCGTAGTTTGCCCACCCCTGGTGTAGACAATGAATGGTAGGTCAAAGTTTGGGATAGCAAGTACCGGGAGATTTGCCAGAATGTTTGTAAGTGTATCGACCACCCTTGTGTTCGTATTTCCATTTGATAGGTGTTGTTTGTGGTACCTGTCTTTTGTCTCCTACCTTTGACTTTGACTGTCTTGTTTTGACTAGTAATTCCTTCTGTGTCTGGTCTTTGTAACAGTTCAAATAATGATGTGACCACACGGGAAAAGTCTCGGACAACGTAGCGATAGTATCCTAAGGAAACTTAACAGGGACTTGACATTTCTAACGGTCTGGGGCTTTTTGTTTTAAAGTGCAAAGCTAGCTTTTAAATCCTGTGGGTCCATTTTAAGTCTTCTTCTCCAGACACAAAGCGAGCGAGATAACGAATCCCGACTTTGAAAAATTCACACTTGGTGGGTCTTAGCTTGATCCCGTGTTCTCTCATTAGAACTAGTCTTACGTGGTTTACATGGTCCTCAGATGTGTTGGAGTAGCACAGCACATGATCAAGATAAGGAGGGTAGGACTTTTCTCGAATACGCTCAACCACGGCCTCAATACACCAGGTGCAGTTGCGTTTGGGTGTCTTATAAGCAATGTCCCCATCCCGTAAAACATTGTCACGAGATTACCTTTCTTCGTCTTGGCTTTCTATCTATTGGTTCGCATTTTCGGACTCTTGACTTGGATGTAGTCACTGGTGGTCCCTCTGTCTTAGTTTAAAAAGAACTACAGTAAACCTCGGATATATCGGATTCAATTGTTCCCACTGGTTTTGTCTGATATAAGCTCAATCCGTTATATGCGTATACCGGAAAATGTCCGTTTTACGCATATATCGGATTTATATCCGGTATATGCGTAAATCGGATTTTATCCGTTATAAAAAGGCACTTCCTTGACTATGTTTCCAATGTACCTGGACGCGCAGGCAACGCTGCAAACGCTGCAAATGACGTCGTATAGCGGCCTGTCACGATTCGGCGAATCGGAGCGCCACGATGCGGCCATCCGATATATGCGAGGGAAATTTCATGCAAATGCATTGGAACGGGACTGGAGATTTTGTCCGAAATAGGCGAAATCCGTTATAAAAAATCCGATGTATGCAATGAATTTTTATTGGAAATGCATTACAGAAAAATTGGTTCTTTTTTATCTGTCCGTTGTGAGCGAATTTCCGATATATCCGAGTCCGATATATCCGAGGTTTACTGTACAAACATGAAAAAGTGGTTGCCACTATAAAGTCGTCATGTTTTGCATGGTTGACATTTGTGTAACTTTGTAACGTCGCGTAATGTGCATACTTGGTGATGTTGTCTTTGATACTGGTTGAAAACAGAAAGTTTGGTAATCCAAGTGTACAGTATATGTGTATGGACGTTTTGTGGTATAAATTTTATAAACTTTCCGTTTGTGTTTCATGCTGTGTCTGTCTCTCATTACTATGGTCTGGACTTGTGTTGTTTCACCCCCTTGTATCACTGCTATCCACCTCCTTCCTTGCCCTCCCCAGTTGTCTTTTTTCTGTGTATTTAGTCTCCAGCTTCACAGTTAATTGTTGCTACATGTTGAGTCGTTGTGTGGCCTCATGTAACGCTTCGTACTTCCCATGGTTCTCTTGTGCTCCCAGTTTTTGGGGGATGTGACATAATTCCTTTGCCTGGAGTAGATTTCTTTGTCTTTCAAAGAATCAAATATTTTGAGTTACTCCAAGCCAGGAAAAAACACTGCTGACAACCAAGTAGGTATAGGTTGCTAACGCTAGGAAAAAACACTGCTAGCAGCCAAGCAGGTATGGGTAGCTAACGCTAGGAAAAAACACTGCTAGCAACCAAGCAGGTATAGGTAGCTAACGCTAGGAAAAAACACTGCTAGCAACCAAGCAGGTATAGGTAGCTAACGCTAGGAAACACTGCTAGCAACCAAGCAGGTATAGGTAGCTAACGCTAGGAAAAAAACACTGCTAACAACCAAGCAGGTATAGGTAGCTAACGCTAGGAAAAAAAACACTGCTGACAACTAAGCAGGTATAGGTAACTAATGCTAGGAAAAAACACTGCTGACAACCAAGCAGGTATAGGTAGCTAACGCTAGGAAAAAACACTGCTATCAACCAAGCAGGTATAGGTAGCTAACACTAGGAAAAAACACTGCTAAAAACCAAGCAGGTATGGGTAGCTAACACTAGGAAAAAAACACTGCTAGCAACCAAGCAGGTATAGGTAGCTAACGCTAGGAAAAAAACACTGCTAGCAACCAAGCAGGTATAGGTAGCTAACGCTAGGAAAAAACACTGCTAAAAACCAAGCAGGTATAGGTAGCTAATGGTAGGAAAAACCACTGCTAACAACCAAGCAGGTATAGGTAGCTAACAACCAAGCAGGTATAGGTAGCTAACAACCAAGCAGGTATAGGTAGCTAACAACCAAGCAGGTATAGGTAGCTAACGCTAGGAAAAAACACTGCTAGCAACCAAGCAGGTATAGGTAGCTAACGCTAGGAAAAAACACTGCTAGCAACCAAGCAGGTATAGGTAGCTAACGCTAGGAAACACTGCTAGCAACCAAGCAGGTATAGGTAGTTAACGCTAGGAAAAAACACTGCTAGCAACCAAGCAGGTATAGGTAGCTAACGCTAGGAAAAAACACTGCTAGCAACCAAGCAGGTATAGGTAGCTAACAACCAAGCAGGTATAGGTAGCTAACGCTAGGAAAAAAACACAACACCTTCTTCACTCATCTTCACTTTTAGCTTTTTTTGTCTTTATTTGAGCCTGCCTTCCCGCATTATTACTTCCATTAGCAAAACCAAAAACTAAATTTACCTAAATGCACGATGTTCCAAAATAGTAGCCTCTGCTACAATGTGTGACAAGACCACCAAAGTCTAGTTATCGGGAAAATTCAAGCGGTTTTTAAGACAAAACTGTGTCATTATATGGTATCAAACTACTCTGACTGTGCCAAAATCAGCTTCTAAAAAATACAATCACCTTCCTGTAATTATGATGTGACTATATTTGAAGTCATATCCCTACATACATTCAAACACACTGTACAGCATTTTCACTGACATTTCATACTTGACAGATCTAAGCCGACCCACCGACATAAATAGACTGCAACCGCAGTTATTTTATTGACACGACAACATGACAGCAGGTTCATTCCACTTAGCAATACGACTCTGACATGCAATTAAGTGTGGGGGATGCCTATTTATTGTAATCTATTTTTAATCATGTCAGGTATGAGAATGTTAGCATAAACAATACAGGTTGATACAAGTGCTAAACAACATTAGCAGTATCATAGACTTCTGTGCAGACTTTATGTTGAGTTTATATACGCTGCTTGGTGTGCAAACACAGAGTTTTAAGTTAAACTGGTGGCTTCAATGTGACCAGAGGTTGGTATGTTGGCAGAATTTAACAGGGTTTTGTTTACAGCTGAGTCGATCTCCATGTTTATTGTGATTTTGGCAACAGTGCGTTTTTTTTTTTACTCTGTTTACTCTTTGACTTTCAGCATCACGGGTATGGGAACCCAAAGCTGACGGGACAAGTTCACATTAGTTCCCAGACAATACGTTAGGGAAACTGGCGTTGTCCTCATGAGGAGAGTTTAGGATCTGTGAAAGAACGGGAGGAATTCCCTGCTGGGACTGATTCACGGTTCTACACTACTTCCTACATGAAGCTTTTCATGTGTTGTGTTTGTTTTCTTAATGGTGCTGTTGTGGCATGAAAGACAACACTTGAAAAGCTGAACTACAGTAGTAATGAATAGAACACAGACCTCCGCAGTGGTGGACTGGGACTGAAATTCACATTTTGTGCTTTCTCTTGTGTACAAGCTGTGCAGAGATGGGATCAAACCTTCTGCCACGACAGGGAACAGCATGTACCGCTTCACTAAGAGGGAATATGACTTTTATGCTCTTGATTGGTGACAGTGCCTTGGGCTGACTTGACATTGCATGTATGTACTACTCTGTTGTCTCCGACCACCTCTTCCACTTCCACCAAAGGGAACACCGATGCATTCAGCTGTGAGACATAATCCCTTCACTCCTCTCTACCGTATCTATGAGGGCCAGACACCATTTCAGCTGCATGTATTTGTGATCTTGCGCTTTCGGTCACAACCTAAAGCCTTGGAGCGGGGGTGAGGGTAGGAACGTAGATTGACCGGTAAATCAAGAGCTTCTCCTTCTGGCTCAGCTGACGATGCATAGCACAGTGACCACATTACTGAATACAGTTACTGCATCGATTCGCTTGTCGATGTCACTCTCTTGAATAAGATCTTGTAATACTTCAACTGGGGCGAGGCTTCACTGCCAACCGACTGAGTACTATGACTTATGGGCAGCTAGCTAGTACTTGATTAGCCTGTACCCCATGCAAAGGCATCTAAACCGATGGTGCTTTCAATTAATTTGCATGAGAAATTTCAAGTCAAGCCATTGCAAGAAATGCAATGGACAAAGAAATGCAAACATGAAGTTCTAATTTGCCATGTCTTCGTAAAAAAAAAAAAAAATACTGCAGTATACAAGTAATGCTACATTTAGTATCACCAAGGGCTCTTATTTGTGTAGTACATACATTGTATGAATGTACTATGTACCACTGCAAGTTGAATACGGTTGCTGTAGAATGATTTCCATGAAGGATGGTAATACATACAGATACAATTAATAAATGGGAGGAGGAATCTCAAAGGTTGCAGGAGTCAAGGGTGTTTTTCTTACTTTCATTGGTAAAGATGTGTGACAACATCGCCACACTGAGCAGCGAAGGGGCGGGATTAAACACACACACACACACAGAAACCAGTGTTGCCAACTTGGCAACTTTGGCGCTGAATCTGGTGACATTCCAAATCATGTTGGACACATTTTCTCAAAAGCGATTACCGACAAATCTAGCAACTTTTTCTGGTGTCCTTGGAGAGTTTTCTGGTATTTGAGATTTGTATTGTTCTGTCGTTTCTGTTCTTAGTCTGCTGGTCTGGTAGTGGAGCTTGATGCATCCGCGAATCTTGAGACCTAATGTTTCTTAATCGTTAATGAAAGTACTACTCATTACACTCTGAGGGCATTCTGATTCAAGTCTTATTAGTACTCATTCATTTACCAGTATTCAGTGCGTCAGAATGTGTGATGGAGTGGAGGTTGAGGCATGTATGTTTGACTGAGAACTGTACTTGAACTCTGCAGAGAACGTTCTATATTGTATTGTATTGAATAGATTTCCAGTGGTACAAAGAAATACAGTTCTGAAGGTCTGCAGTCTTGAACAAGGGTGGCCTTCACAAATGTCAGTGTCAGATTCCCAAAAGGTGACAGTTTTTTGTATAACTTGATATAAAAATATCAGTATTCCAATATATAGGCTCCGAGGACTGATTTGGGTCGCAAGGGCCAATGCTAATTCTCATTGACAACAAGTCACAATTAAAAACAACAATGAACCTCTTGAGTGGTCCACAGTTTGTCTGTCTGGCCCGGAAATCATTATCACACAGCTTTTCCTCATTGCTGGTAAATGTAATGAACAACTTGGCATCTGGGCTGCTGTCGGGTCAGCTTACAAACTCCTGAAGTGTGTCTGACATTTGGCAGCATCCCCGCAATGCCATTTAAACTGGTTGATCCCAAATGTGACACGAATCTAATGGAGGTTTCTTGTTTTTTTTCCACAGGTCTAGTCATCAGCTTTTCTATGACTCCACCCATTCTGGATAGTTCCAGAGATGATCTAGTGATCCCGGTTCACCAAACACTCACTATCACATGCAGGTATTGTATATGTGGGAATGACAGTTTTTTTTTGTTATATCTTGAGATACAATAAAGGACTGATTGTCATGGTATGTCCGAAGTCTTGCATCAACATCGAGATATTTCTGCTCCCAAAAATGCTATAAACACGAGAATCGAATCAAAAACTATTTTACAGTCGTACAAACTGCAGGTTTATTAAGCAAGTAAAGCTTGCACCCCTCGTCATCGTCTTGGAATATTCTTTACAATCATATTTTTTACACCAAAATTGAGCCATCACAGTGACTGGAAAATAGCCCAAAGAATACTTTTTTTATAGTTATTTCCCGTCATCATCATTTGAAACTGTCATCAGATGTGGACATGTGTAGGCGGAGATGGCACCCGTATGATGCCTCCAGGTTTAAATGTGCACATGTAACTCAATTTAAGCCACAAAGCAAACAGGGATGTGTGGATCGATGCTCAGAGGAAATTTCAATTACACCCTTCAGGCATTCACGCGCACACGCAATCATTTTTGACTCTTATAAGTTTAAAACCTCAACAGCTGAAATGATTTTCTGCTCGAAGTCAACATGAATATAACATCTCCTTGGTCTCCTCTCAGAGGGCAACATACTCTCAATTGGGCCTGGCCTGACCAGTCTCTAGTGGGACAGGAGCTAAGTGAGCGTCAGGCCCAATCGCCCCTCACCAGGGCTCCCAAAGAGAGGGCGGTCGTGGTCAGCGAGTGTCCCGGTCAACGTGGGAGGCCGTATTGCAAGAGGCTGATACTGCATTGGTCTCATGCCCAAGATACGGGTCGCTATCTCTGCTACTACAAGGATGTGAAGGCCATCATTGACGGAACCACGGCTGTTAGCATTTATGTCTTTGTCAGGGGTGAGTCAGCACACACACACAAACATGCAGATGCATCAGCCAATTATGTCTCCTTTTCACTGCACAGTATCACACTTGTTCTTAGCAATGGAGGATGCAATATTAGATGCCACAGTTGCTGCATCTCCAGTATTGTTTTTTCTTATTGCGACTAATGAAAGGCAGTTTAGTTTGCATAGTTTCTATCGGTACTATTTTGTGCGGAAAAGAGTGTCAATTAGTCACCATACAGTCCCAACTGAAGAAAACATTGGAAAAGTTGCTTTTTCAGCACTTATTGTGTTCGCGAAGTCTAGACACGGTGGTTAGTATTTCTCCTGTTGGATGATATTATTATATTATTATTATCTGCCTCAGTAAATCCCCAGATACGATCTGGATTAACGTTTCGGAAATTAGAGATTCAGCATCGTTGATAAATGTAACGTCGCGGTGCTCCATTCATATTTTTTTTATTCATTGGAAAGATTGTTTCCTATTTTGTGAATAACTAGATATGAAAGAGCTGCTTTCTATAAATTCATCTTCACCCAAGGTAACATTTAATGGAATCGCTGACTGTCAAAAAATATCTGATATGATAACGACTGAAAAATGAGTTACGCTCCTCTTGGTTTGACAGAGTCGCACATAAAATTAGAGTGCATTAGCTTGTTTCATAATCAATCTTACTCCTAACGTGTCAAATATGGCGAGTGCCTTGAATGGTGACACTGCGGTTTCGAAACCCCTCATTAATATTGGCCATGTTACTTTGCTTGCTTTCTATCATTTATCCTCACAAGGGTCGCGGTGGTGCTGGAGCCTATCTCAGTTGTTCTTGGGCAAGAGGCGGGGTACACCATATTACACCCTTCAGGCACCACATCCCATAATCAGTTCACAGTTCCACATGTCCAAAAGGAGTAGGAAGAAGCAAAACTTATTAAGTCCTACCCCTCCATCTGGTACTTTTACAATCAGTAACTGTTACATTTGTTCACTTCCTGCTTTCCACAATACAGTTTTTTTTTTTTTTTTTTTTTTTTTTTAATAATGTACCTCGTACCAAAGTACGAGACCTGACCATGGATGTGAATTTCTGTTAAGTAGGATTACTTCTTTATAAATAGAAAATCTTTGGAATTAGAGAATCTAGAAATGACATAACACCCCTATAGTCATCTTTAGTGATATAATCAGTGGAAATTAGCCATTCATTCATTCATTTTCTACCGCTTTTTCCTCACAAGGGTCGCGGGGGTGCTGGAGCCTATCCCAGCTGTCTTTGGGCGAGAGGCGGGGTACACCCTGGACATGTAACAACATAATCGTCTGACTCATGGTGTCATATTACTGACAACAACACTAAATTCATCACACAGCAACTCAACATTATGTAGGGCACATATAGACAAACAACCATTCACACTCACATTCATAACTATGGACAATTTGGAGTCGCCAAATTAACCTAGCATGTTTTTGGAATGTGGGAGGAAACCGGAGTACCCGGAGAAAACCCACGCATGCACGGGGAGAACATGCAAACTCCACACAGAGATAGCCGAGCGTGGAATTGAACTCGGTTCTCCTAGCTAACCACTCAACCGCCGTGCAGCCCTAGTACAGTGTTAATGTACATTGAAAACAATACGGTCACTCAGAAACAACATGTAAGTGTCATATAAACATCAGCTATGAGTTTGTGTTGCAGAAAACTGATGTTGACATGATCCGGATCGGCTAATTACATTACATACATTCATTGGAATTGTATTGACATCAGGGGCCATCTATGGAACATGCTCTTTCTGCATGTGGAAGAAGAAGGAAGTCCTCTCCCAGGCTGATTATTCTGCCTGACAAGGTGCCAAAACAGCTTCCAAACATCCAAGCATGGGGGCTGATCAGAAGCAGATGAAGTTGCGACCATCAATTAGAAGCCAGCGTGATGCTGGTTAGGAGGGATGGCCACATGTGGACGCACTTAACCAACCAGATGGTGGCCCTTTAACCTGTCTGCTCTGCACACTATTTACCCACACTCACTTAAATTTTGCACATCACTCTTTTTCCACATTGCAGCCTCATATCAGCTGTGATTGCCTGTGAGTTGTGTATTATTTGTGTGGCCTTGGAGCCTCGTTCAAGTGTGAAAAAGAAACAAAAAAGAAGCGAGTCCTTTGCAGTCATACATCATCCGTGGCTGGCGCACAGAAGCTGATGGCACTGGCGTGAAAAGCGTGAGAGATAAGGCCGCCGGTGTGCACTCATGCTGCGGCAATATGAGCTTTTACGGTGATAACAGCTGCGGTGTAAATGGGTGACACAACATTAGCACCACATTAGCAGCGAGTCACAAAAAGGAAGAAAATCAAGGTGTTGGCAACAAAGTCAAAATTTGGGGATACTGTGAAATGATGCATTTTGTGGTAATATCAATAAACCTCCCCTACGGTTTGCTCTTTGGGGTCATTATGAGTCTCTGAAATATTTGTCTGTCTGTAATGGCTGCGATTACGCCAGCTGCTATGGAGGGTTACTTATTAATCGCCTGCTGTTTCTATCGGCATCCAGACCCTGAAGAACCCTTCCTCAGGAGGAACGGCAATAACCTGGAGACCATTTTTATCACACGCTATTCCACGCACGTCATCGTTCCATGTTTGGTCACAGTGCCCGACTTAAATGTCACACTTTACGCGGTTTGTACAAGGACACACACTTTATAACACAAATCTGATTTGTTTCACATTTGATTGGTTCTACTGTTATTATTGCCTGATTTCAGTATCCAAAACCTCTGGAGAAGAACGGACTGAAGTGGGACAACAAGCGAGGCTGGTCCATTCCCAGACACATCATCGACAGTGATCCAATGCTCATCGGCCTTTCATGTGTCGCCAGCATTGAAGGCAAAGAGTATCAGTCGGCTAACTACTTGATACACACTACAGGTAAACAAACAGTCGGTTGCCGTGAGCGTGGTGGAAGAGGCAAAGGAATATCAATGAAGGGAGATGACATGAAGATACGTTTGAGGGGGGCTATAGGAGGAGGCTGACAGGCTGTTGGGAATCACGGAATGCTGTCTCATCACTAGAGTTGAGAAAACTGATTCGTTACCAAAAGATGTATTTATAAATCTACAATAGAAGGGAGCATGTTTGTAAATCAGTTGTAAATGTCCATTTTCTATACCGCTTGTCCTTGTGAGGGTTTCAGGGGTGCTGGAACCTATCCCAGCTGTCTTCAGGTGGGAGGCGGGGTACATCCTGGACTGACAAACAACCATTCACACTCACATTCATACCTATGGACAATTTCGAGTCGCCAATTTAACCAATTTTTGGAATGTGGGAGATCCATATTGAGATTGCCGGCTGGGATAGCCTCCTGGCCCTGAACACGATAAACTCTAACAATGGCTGGGTGGGTGGGTGGGTGGATGACTGACACGGTAGATACAATCACATGGAATCAATCACCTTCACCCTAAAAATGTGATAATACTAAAAGGCGTTCTGGATATCAGACAATCAAACCAAAATGGAAATGAAATAATTACCTTCTACATAACAGTCTTGACAAAAGCGCAGGGCTCACAGCTAGGAGACCTGAGTTCAATTCCACCCTCGGCCATCTCTGTGTGGAGTTTGCATGTTCTCCCCGTGCATGCGTGGGTTTTCTCCTTGTACTCCGGTTTCCTCCCACATTCCAAAAACATGCTAGGTTAATTAATCTAAGGTTGGCGTGTCTGCCATACGTACCTGAACCTAAGGTCTCATTTTGGAGCTGTTTTAAGACCATGGACTCAAATTTGTTTTAATTGAACGATCCAGAATTCATCATAACCCTGCAGTGATCCCGCAGATATTACAGTTGAGCAATATGGTGTAAACAAAGATTAATAGGAGACTAAAGGTGACTATAGGGGTGTTATTTGATGTATACAAGTCTCTAATAGTTGTAATAATTGTATTTAGAAAGTCATAAACAGGCTTTTTATGCTCTAAACATAAACATCTAATGGGTCCAATTCTATGATACTATTGTTGAATAGCCAAATGCGGCACTGGATTTGTTGCCAACCTAATTGTGCATGCCAATTATTCTTTGGCTATTGCCTGGATTTTGTTCCATCTCTACAAAAAGCTTATGTGCACGGAATACCGAAACAGAACAAATGGATTGAATCCATAATTACATTTTGAGTATATTAAAATAAAAAAGAGGAGATATGATTTTCACTTGTGAAATGATCCTGTCAAATACCCACCGGCTAGATTCAAGGGTGAGATTATTCACCTTTCACTTGGAAAGATGAAGAAAAAGTCATAGCCGTTGGCCAAAAGTAACAGCGACATCAGTCAGAAGAGAATACAGAGAATCTCCGATACACACAACAGCGCTCACAGCAAAGTTTCAAAGACCGCAGAGAGGCCAGAGATATCTTCAGGTTTCTGTTTTATCTTCAATTGAAACATCACGACATCCGGCAAGTGTCTTTGACACATCAATGGAAACAGCGTAAGCTTGTGTACAGTAAGAGGGTCCCTCTGTTCCAAAGCGAGCCACTTCCTTTGGTCATTGGAGGAAGGAAAAACCGATCACAATGTCACTGTGACCTCTCTCCTGTTTCCCACACAGGAAGTCAGGTTTACGACGTCAAGATGTTTCCCGAAGAGCCCATGGAGCTGATAGTAGGGGAGGCCCTCACTATGAACTGCACAGCACAGGTGGAGTTTGACGCTCCGGTGACCATGTGGTGGTCCTACCCGGGCAAACAGGTAAGCAGCGGCTACTGGGAATTACAGTGGCAGGTTATGAAATGAACTCTTGTTTCTTCCTGCCAGGTCAACAGCTCGGCAGACGTTAAATTCCATCGGGAATCTCTGTCTCACATCACGGAGACGGTCAGCATCCTGACCATCCATAGCGCTGCGGTTTCGGACACGGGCTCATATACGTGCAATGTCACCAGCATGGATTCTACACAGAGCCAAACAATGCAGGTTATGGTGCACGGTATGCTCCCATACACAGCATTTTAATATCTGAAAAAAATCGATCATTCCAATTTCCTTTCCAGTAGTTTTCGTTTTAGTTTTCTGTATGATTACAATCATTATCTTCAGTAAAATCACTGAATTTCCTGATCAAATACGGGACAGAAAACTGAGATGAGCCGAGTCTTTACGCCCTTAATCCTTCATAAACTGGGTAGGATGGCGCCCGTCCGTTTCTCTTTGTCAGCATGTCGCCAATATAATATTTGCAGAAACACGTATTACACGCTATGCCGTTCTACAGCCTGAATCATGCGATATCATTATTCTTGCTAATTGGACAATAACCTGCAGAGAAATGTCACACGGCGCTCCGGCTCACCTTTGAAGGGAGCGATTGAGAGTTGGAAGGTGCTTGTCGCTGCCATACCTCTGCAGGGTATACTGACATATGCTAACTTGCTCTACTATTTTGAAATGTAAATGATTAAATTATGGTGTTATAATTAACATAACGGAGTCATACTTCGACTCTGTCATTGTTGAAATCTGTTTGACCTGCCTTGTTATACTTGACAATGAATGTCCTACTGTATATAGCAGGGGTCTCAAACTCAATTTACCTGGGGGCCACTGGAGCTAGGGTCTGGATGAGACTGGGCCGCATCAGGTTTTCCAAAAAAAAAAAAACGCATTTATTAAAAACAGAAAAATATACGAACTTTTTCAGTGCTTTGGTTCCGATTTTCTACAATAAAAGCTCTGATAAAACATTCCACTGTTCTCAAATATCTTAATTTTTATTTATTCAGCACAAAATAAGATGAAAAATAAATAAACAAATCAATAATAAAGAAAATCAATCAATCAGTAATAAATAAATATAATAATAATAAAACGGCAAATAATAAAAACATAAGAAACCACATATAGTTAGCGGGTAGACATTATTTTTTTCAGATTAAAATGAACAAAGCATTATTAGAGCCCTGTAGACATGACAAAACACGACTATAGTCACATTTATACTTTTTTTATTTACAACATATTGCGCAACTGCAGGGTCTTGAGACACATGCTAACTCGCAAACTAGAGAGCTAGCGACCTAAACGGTAGCCTCCAAGTTATTTCCTTAAACTTAGAAAGCCAAAAACTTACCACTTCCACACGGATAGGGAGAATAACTATTAACAGTTATTTAACCTTTAACATGAACATTAATCAAACGTAATAATTTTTTCTGGGTACATGATACCATACAGCATCCATATCAAACTTGCGGGGGCCTCAGAACTAGTGTCCTGCGGGCCACATTTGGCCCGCGGGCCGCATGTTTGAGACCCCTGGTATATAGAATCACCTTCACTGCTCTTATCTCTACTGGACTATGTGTTTTATCCTAGAAAAGCCATTTATAAGCCTGGACTACAGAAGTGGACCAGTGGTGGAGGTAACATCTGGCCAGAAGTCCTTCAAATTACATGTAAATGTCTCCGCGTTCCCTACGCCTGGAACACAATGGTACGTTGAAGCTCCCTGTTGTGTCCATTAAGCCTGACAAGTAATTTCTAAAAGCATGATTAGGCCTCCCCACCTTGAGATTTACACACTTAATTAGGAGGCGCACAACTCACAACTGGAGGTACTGTAGCAGCTGTGCTTTATTGTGTTACGTCTAAAGGTACAAAAACGGAAAGCTGATTACCGAGCGACCAGAGTTCAAGATGAAGCGTATGAGGATTCACCTTAACCACGCTTTGGAGATCAGGGATGTTGGTCCTGAGGATGCTGGTTTCTACACGGTGGTGCTGAAGAACAGCGCAGCTGCTCTTGAAAGGAAGCTTAACATCACGCTTGTTGTTAATGGTAATTGCCTTATTAGGCTGCATTGCATGTGCACATGTGTTATTTATATGGTGGAAAATATGTTTAAATAAAACATATTTGCAAGGGGGGGACAGAATTAAAAGGGCATACTGCAGTTTATGCAAAGGCATTACTGTGTTCCCATAATTGTTGGCTACTTTTCTGTCCAGGTTTGTTTTGGATGGCTAGAAGATCCATGAAAACATTCCTAATCCTGCTGAGAGAGGGAGAGTTCAGAGAGGGAAAAGCGTAACCAAAGTTTAGACTTTATTTTTTGTAAATAATGGTTTTAAGGCCAAAGAGACCAAAAATCAGCTTTGATTCCCTTCTTGGAAGAATATTCTCCTGTGTACCAAAATACAAACATTGTTCAAATTTTAATTCTCTATACATGCCATCTGATCCAGAACCTCTGGTTTGTTCATACAGTACTACCTTGTGTATTTTTGTATTAGTTCCAAAGAAAATATGCGATAATTCCCATAGGAAATAATGTAAAACAAATAAAATTATAAAATTATTAAATTATTAAATTATTAAATTATTAAATTATTAAATTATTAAATTATTAAATTATTAAATTATTAAATTATTAAATTATTAAATTTAAAAAAATTAAATTTTTAAATTTTTTATTTTTTATTAATATTAAATTATAGTTTTACCTGCAAAAAACATTAAAAGTAATTCTAAATGATGAATTGCTGGACCTCCTGTACATTCTAGCAACATCAAATTCAATCACAATGCTAGCACTTGCAACTTTCTTTGGCCCCATGGTGGATTATTTAGCAGTCACACTAATATGCTTTGCGGAATAATACAGGACAAACTGACTACTCTACCAAAACCGACTTGGGTTTCAAAAATTAAAGCAAAATGTAAACAAAAAAAAATAATCATACAAAAACTGGGGTGTGGGCTGCATGGCGGTCGAGTGGTTAGCGTGCAGGCCTCACAGCAAGGAGACACGACTTCAATTCCACTCTCGGCCATCTCTGTGTGGAGTTTGCATGTTCTCCCTGTGCATGAATGGGTTTTCCTAATTCCAAAAACATGCCAGTGAGTGAGAATGTGAGTGTGAATGGTTGTTTGTCTATATGTGCCCTGTGATTGGCTAGCCACCAGTCCAGGGTATACTCTGGGATCGGCTCCAGCATAGCCATAGTAGAGAAAATAGATGGAGTGCAATTTTTTTTCCATATCCAAATACAGTTTTGGTCCATTTCAAAACAGAGAAGGCCCTCAGTGAAGGGTTACAATTTGGCGCTGATCTAAATAGAAGAGGTTTTCGCTCTGAGTGCCTGTGTGTGTTTTCCCCCTGTTTGCACTGTTGCACTGCACACAGTCCAGCAAACACACTGTGAAGTGACTAAATACTACAGCTGCTTAATGGCTGCCTCTTTTCTACTACAGTTTCACCACAGATAAATGAGAAAGAAGTCGCAGAACCGTCCAGTCCTTACCCCAGCGGCAGCACCCAGACTCTAACATGCACTGCCTATGGCCTCCCAGCTCCCACCATCAGCTGGCAGTGGAGGAGCTGGAGCCCGTGTGTTCTCAACAGCACCCACAGCAGTGGGTAAGAAAAAGAAACTTCTCACTTGTGCCGCCTTACTTGTAATCAGCACAGGAACAGGAATTTTGATAGAACAGAACCAAAAATAAATGTAGCGGGACGCGGTGCGTGAAGCGTGATGTGAGGCTGAGTGAAGAGGATAGGATGAAAAAACGGAGCATAGCCGAGTGACTGGCAGAGAAGAAGTCGATAAAGACAAAAAGCTGGAGTCGGTCTGATGGATTCAACCTCGCTCTATAATATTATCCATGATCCGGCAGCCCTCATATACGCTCTAACAGCACCATATGCTAATGTACTGGAAATGCACATCAAGCAACCAAGTGTGGTTTTGAGCTCATATTAGGCTTCTATAAATCATCAACACAACTCAACCGCTCACACATCCACACACTCTTATTGCTAGGCATACATTTTGCTGCCCTGGGCTTTGTTTCCCCATTCTCCATCTGAACTCAATCTCCTGACAGGCTATAATAGATTCTTTGCACAACCATACATTTTTCGAGAGGGGGGGCTTTTCATATTTCTTTAACCCCAGGTGTGACGCTGACTATATTCCTCTAATATTAACCTCCGCTCAGCATTCTTCATTTGAGCTTTAGTCTGGAGGCTATTGAAGGCCGCCTCACCTTCAACGTGGGTGTGCCGAGAGTAGATCACATTAGTTTTTGACACATTAGCGTCAAATGTTTCTTGAGAGATATTTCATGAGCCCTGCGGTATGTTTTTGTTGACCTTTTCTTAGGCTACATAATTAAATTTCGTTTTCTTTAATTTAATGGGTAAACACGGTGATATGAAATATCTCCGATGGAACACATTGTTGTCTTGTTTTGTATTCACACCACCTAGTCAATGATTTGTTTACAAAAAGACACATTGGAAAGTTGTAGTTATTGAGTTATGTGAAATATTTGTTTCTTATATGTGTGGTAAAACTGACTTTTGTTGAAAATAACTTGAAAAGTTCTATTGGATTTGCATGAAATTTTTAGGAATTGTCGGAAATGGGACATGGAAAAAAGGGATAACATTTTGGGAGTGATCTGGTTCACCGTCTGGATCCTGGAATTTTTTAAAAGTACTTTAACATGTAAATCTAAAAAATGTAATTCCTAAAGCAGTTTCGGAGCACTTGGGAATAAGTATAGGATAATTTTCCAACAGGTTCGACAACATTTTTTTAAAATCCATGGTGATAGTAGATCAGGGGTGGGCAAACTTTTTGACTCGCGGGCCGCATTGATATAACAAATTTTCCGGGGGGGGGGGGGGGGGGGGGGGGGGGGGGCAGACTATATATTTTACACGTAACAGTCCACCTGGTATTATTGTATCTGTAAAATTGTCATGCAATCTGCTATTATTATTTATTATTTTATATTTATATTTAAATATTTTAAAAATAATAAAATATTATAACAATTAAAATAAAATTAAAATAATAATTATTATATTATTATTATGTAAAATATGCAAATATAACAATATTATTATATATAATTAATATAATAATTAGCGTTAATATAATAAATATAATAATCATAATAGTTATAATAATAATATAATAATTATTATTTTAATTTTTATTATTATTATGTGCTTGTGTCTCTTTTTTCAGGAGCACTTTGTAAACAACACACCATGTCAAACAACGAAATTGATACAACCATCAAAAGGTTGGCTCAGGCCATGATGCCAGGTTGTATGTTGAGTTTAAATTAAATACTTTGGAAAGAACGGACGGGCCGTATTCAAACACTTGGCGGGCCGGATGTGGCCTCCGGGCCGTAGTTTGCCCGCCCCTGTAGTAGATGTGGCCCAAACAGAAACTGTAGTATTTCTAATTTTGAACAAACTTAACCATGACATCAAAAATTGCTATACAAGACTTTCAAAACATGATATTGTCTTCCACTTCAGTCCTGAACATCCTCTATGCATCATGGGAAATGTAGTTTATAGTCAGTAACAGTTGCTAGATTCGCCACTAGAATGCCATAATGGAGAACACGTCGTGCCAAATGAATCTGTCACTGCAATTAAATGAATTTATGGGAAAATACACAATCTTCGGTGCTGTATGTGTTTATTTGGCAGGGTATTGAATGGAACCCTCGCTGGGCATATTATCATGGTGACTCCTGTAGACATTAGATAAAAATCCCCTATTGTTTTTTTCCTTAAAGGGATCAGTACCTGGAGGTGATGATAATAATATTGTGCTGCAAGTGTCATTAATATGATGCACATAAGACTGCATCTCATGAAGTGATTGTCAATTTTGAGATATGAAAGGCAAACCGGCATGTGTGTGGGGGGGGTAAAAAAAAAAAAATCTCATAACATATATGAGGATATCTGGTTTGATGCTCTGCATGTGAATGAGGGGAGATCACATCAATGTGTTTCTGTGTTTCCAGGGTACGACCACACAGGAAGGCCCGCGCTGACATTACCCCAGACTGTCAGGACTGGCAGGACATAAGCTTGGAAAAGTCCGTGAGCGAAGTGGATGCTATTGAAACATCAGTTGAAGTCGTGGACGGACGACAAAAGGTTTGCAAATTCAAATTTTCATACTTAAGTTGCAGAATACGAGAAAGAAAAGCATTTTCAATAAGTGGTTTAATTTATGAACCGGGATGTTTTTATAGCAGCGTCCCAAATTCTGAGCTCCGTAACATAATTTGTCAATCAAGACCCATTTCCACAGTAGAAATATTTAGAACAGTCTTCCTCTGCAGGCTTTTCCTGCGAGGATTGCGTGTAAACACACCCAAACGCACATGTGCACGTCCTCACCTCTGCACATGAGAGGAAATCAGTGCAGGAAAACAAAGGGAAACTGACACACGAGTGTTGTTTTTCACTCCCATTAGAGTGAAGTTTGCTGCGTTCAAGCAGCCAGTGGACACAATCAGCTTGATGTCTGTTCACACAGAGAATTATAGAATATTTACTCCGCCTTCTCTCATCTTCACAGACTGTGAGCCGGCTGCAGATTCGCAACGCTAGTGTTTCGCTCCTGTACAAGTGCGCCGCAGAGAATAAAGTCGGGAAAGACGAACGACTGATTTACTTCTATGTAACCAGTGAGTACGTCGTAGCCTCCTATCCTTCCCTGAAATTGACTCTTGTTGTTCATTTTAGTGTTATTCATC
The DNA here is from genome assembly GCF_030265055.1 of Doryrhamphus excisus. Taxonomy (NCBI): domain Eukaryota; kingdom Metazoa; phylum Chordata; class Actinopteri; order Syngnathiformes; family Syngnathidae; genus Doryrhamphus; species Doryrhamphus excisus. Next base: position 8,718,126 of record NC_080488.1, on the reverse strand, counting down.
CAGGTTTCAGATGTCAGTACTTTCGTGCACACAGCCTTGGAAGGTGGTGTTAAAATATTCAATAGCAACATCATTTTTGACCAAAGAACATGGATGTATTATTGAATAGGCCGCTGTTGCAAGAGTATGGCGCTCACAGGAGTCATCTCAAGTAAAAAATGAGTAAAATGAGCATAATTGGTTCCCTTTAATATTTCTTTTGGTAGGTTCCAAGTTTATGTAGCTATAGAACCCAATAGTCTGTGTGTATTGAAAAATCAATCAAAATTGACAAAAATGGACGGTGCTGAAATGTTGTCTTTTGGGATTTAATGAGTTCATTATTAATTTTACGAGTAACAAAATATTCATTCACGTTCTACCGCTTATTCTCACTATGGTCACAGGCGTGCTGGAGCCTATCCCAGCTGTCTTCAGGCGAGAGGCGGGGTCCACCCTGGACTGATGGCCAGCCAATCACAGGGAACATATAGACAAACAACCATTCACACTCACATTAATTCATACCTATGGACAATTTGGAGTCGGCAATTAACCTAGCATGTTTTTGGAATGTGGGAGGAAACCGGAGTACCCGGAGAAAACCCAGGGGAACATGCAAACTCCACACAGAGATGGCCGGGGGTGGAATTGAACTCGGGTCTCCTAGCTGTGAGGACTGCGCGCTAACCACTTGACAGCCGTGCAGTCCTGACTGATACAATCGCCAATTAACCTAGCATGTTTTTGGAATGTGGGAGGAAACTGGAGTAGCCGGAGAAAACTCTACACAGAGATGGCCGAGGGCGGAATTGAACTCAGGTCTCCTAGCTGTGAGGCCTGCTCGCTAACCACTTGGTCACCGTGCAGTCCTCATCATAACTAAATTGAAAAATTTATCATTAATCCATGTGGTTAATCATCCATTAATCCACGGTATCGACTGATTTAACTTATGCATGATGGGAGTTTTAAACCCCGATTGGAGCATCCGTACTTTTTACATTATGTCTCCTAAGTGTCAGAAAAGCCAAAGCCATCACCATAAAACGAGAAAACAAACATCATGAAAAGCAGAGAGAAGAGACGCACTTAACTGCTCGAATGTTGTGACTAATCGTTGAAGATGAAGATGAGTGGATGCTAATTAATGTTGGGGGGGGGGGGGGTTCATGGGTACTGGGCGGTGAAGAAGAAGAAGAAGTTACAAAGGCACTGCTAGACACCCACAAATGTCCTATTGTTATGACAATTTCATTATTATATTTCAGCATATTATAATGCATTATATTATAATGTATAAATATAATGTAGGTATACGCTGCACAATGGTTGAGTGGTTAGTAGACCCGAGTTCAAATCCACCCTCAGTCATCTGTGTGGAGTTTGCATGTTCTCCCCGTGCATGTGAGGGTTTTCTCCGGGTACTCCGGTTTCCTCCCACATTCCAAAAACATGCTAGGTTAATTAGCGACTCCAAATTGTCCATAGGTATGAATGTGAGTGTGAATGGTTGTTTGTCTATATGTGCCCTGTGATTGGCTGGCGACCAGTCCAGGGTGTACCCAAGTCAGCTGGGATAGGCTCCAGCATACCAGATCAAAAGAACTAGTTTTTCTTTTGTGAACAGAATGAATGAGGTCGGGCTGCACGACGGACAAGTGGTTAGCATGCAAGACTCACAGCTAGTTCAATTCCACCCTCGGCCATCTCTGTGTGGAGTTTGCATGTTCTCCCCGTGCATGTGAGGGTTTTCTCCGGGTATTACGGTTTCTTCCCACATTCCAAAAACATGCTAGGTTAATTGCCGACTCCAAATTGTCCATAGGTATGAATGTGAGTGTGAATGGTTGTTTGTCTATATGTGCCCTGTGATTGGCTGGCGACCAGTCCAGGGTGTACTCCGCCTCTCGCCTGAAGACAGCTGGGATAGGCTCCAGCACCCCCCGCGACCCTCGTGAGGATGTTCCACATACATCACAGTCTATAGGAGCGTTCGTAAGGCGAGGACGACCGGTGTATATATGGACAAAGATGGCTCATTAGCATTAAAGCTACAGGCACACAAAAAAGGCTGGAAGTTTGATGCATGTTTTGTATTAGTTCTCCTTCGATGCAAGTTGTGGGTTGTTTTTTTTCCCATAAATGACAGAAGTACGGACACAGCTCAAGCCTCAGGTCAAAAAGAAGCATCTGACTGTACATTACTTGAAGAAGGCTTCAAAACATCCTTTAGGGAAGTTCTGTATTGCAAGATTTCCTGTTTCATGTTTTTTTTTTTGTATGATTACAGCCATCCCTGAGGGGTTCCGTGTGGATGTGCATCCATCCGAGAATCCTCTGGAGCAAGAGACAGCGTCTTTAAGCTGCAGTGCAGACAATTATACCTACGAGCAGCTGCAGTGGTACCGCCTGGAACCGCTCGCCCTGCAGGGCAAGCCCCAGGAACTGGACTGCAGAAGCGTGCACCTCTACGCCGTCGCCCTTGACGGACAGCTATCTTTCCAGCGGCAGTCTAACAGCTGGGTCCTGGACTTTACCATCCCTGCTATACAACTACAAGATGAGGGTCACTACGTGTGTGAGGCTCAGAGCAGACGGAGTGGCGAGAAGAACTGTCTGTTCCGATATATGTCGGTGAAAGGTGAGGGGATAAAAGAAATGGATGCATCACACTCAATCATCCGTGAACACAATAGCTATATAATCACCGCAGCCTTAAAAATACACAGCAGGCTTGTCTGCAGAGTAGTAAATGCACACCGCTGCAGAGAGCAGCCCACGCAAGTCTGCACACACATTAACAGGATGTGTACCTGCTTGGCTGTGGCAACATCAATGGGACAGAAAGCCGAGCTGAGGCGCCGCGGGGCTGAACAACACAAAATGTACACTTATTCACACACTCTCATGAGTGCTTATGAGATATACACTCTAATAGGATTTTTTTTCACCTTTGCCCTCTGTAGTCCTATGAGAACCATGGATGGATATTATGCACAATCTACTGTTCTTTTCTTTTTTTTCAATAATAGTTTGCTTTTTCTCTGCATCAACCTCAGTGTGTTTTCTCCTCAGGCTTGGAGGCACCTCGATATAGGCGCAGCCTCACCAACCAGACTGTGAATGTGACCGAATCGCTGCGCATGGAGTGTGACGTGGAAGGACGACCCCTGCCTCGTCTCACATGGTTCAAAGATAACCAGCCACTCCACCAAATGTCAGGTGTGTGGGAACACATTCTGCATGGAGACTGGGGTCACCCCCCCGGCATTGTAATTAGTACGACTGATACAAAATTAGGAGTCCGATTAGGAGTTGCGTCAGGGAGGGTATCCGGTGTGAAAGCCAAAACCATTAATAACAATAATAATAATAATAATGACTAATAATAATAGAGCTTTTCAAGGTCCAACCACTACCAAATGCTCATTCATATTCATACACTAGTGTGGGCAGCACCGGGGGCAAGATCCATAACAACAACAGCAGCCACGTTTACATGCGTTCTTCCTCTTTCCGAATGGAATCTTTCCGAATTACTTTTCCGAAAGCAATGGTATACATGGAAAGGAATATTCCAATCTCTTGTCTACAGGCGCGCTACAATCAAACAGAATAGTCAATAGGGCATGCCCAGTAGAGCGTAAACAACATCACATGATACCGGCTTCCCGGAGTTTTTCTTTCATTTGTTGGAATGACTTCGTATTGCCAGTTTTTCTTTTCTTTTCCAAAAAAAAAAAAATGCATTTATTAAAAACAGAAAAATATACAAACTTTTTCAGTGCTTTGGTTCCGATTTTCTACAATAAAACCTCTGATAAAATATTCCACTGTTCTCAAATATCTTAATTTTTATTTTTCTGCACAAAATAAGATGAAAAATAAATAAACAAATCAAGAATAAAGAAAATCAATCAATCAGTAATAAATAAATATAATAATAATAATAAAACGGCAAATAATAAAAACTTAAGAAACCACATATAGTTGGTGGGTAGACAAATTATTTTTTTCAGATTAAAATTAAAGCATTATTAGAGCCCTGTAGACATGACAAAACACGACTATAGTCACATTTATACTCTTTTTATTTACATCATATTGCGCAACTGCAGGGTCTTGAGACACATGCTAACTCGCAAACTAGGGAGCTAGCGACCTAAACGGTAGCCTTCAAGTTATTTCCTTTAAACTTAAATAGCCAAAAACTTACCACTTCCACACGGATAGGGAGGATAACTATTAACAGTTATTTAACCTTTAACATGAACATTAATCAAACGTAATAATTTTTTATGGGTACATGATACCATACAGCATCCATATCAAACTTGCGCGGGCCGCACTAACATTAAACTTTCATACCAAGGCGGGGGCCTCAAAGTAGTGTCCTGTGTGCCACATATGGCCCGCGGGCCGCATGTTTGAGACCCCTGGTTTAGATTCTGTTCCCCAGATGATTGTAATGCACACAGAAAGCTCCTTTGCCAACCGCCAATAAACAACAGAAGAAGAAAAAACACAATGAAGAAGAACGCACCCTGAGTGGGTACAAGAAAGAGATATTCCACCTCTGTGAATCCGATTATATGTTCATTCGGATTGGCACTTTTCTTTCGGAATGAGGTGTATACAAATGTTAAATTCTTACCGAATAAACCTAATGCAATTGGAATATTTGGATCCATGTATACATGGATATTGACAGTTTGGAGGAGGTGAGGATTAAACTGCCAACCTTCTTGTTTCTGGACGACATTGCTCTACCGCCTGAGCCACCGCCTCCCAATCCTTCATCCCATTGACTCACTGACAAGTAAAAACAGAAAGTGGAAGAATCCAAAATACACAAGAACCTCCAAATGTAAACACGCCAGATTTTGAGTAGTACTAACAAAAAAAAAATGCTTCAAGAGTCAAACCACCATCACGTGTGATGTCAAAGACTTCGGCATCATAAGCATCTGAAACAAGGTTTTTCAAGATGTGAAGCTGCCTCCCTTGAGGAAAAAAAACAAATAAAATATTTCTCTGCTAAGATAACTTCAGTTGTGTTTGAAGTCAAAAGAAATGAATTTTTCGTTCCTACAGTGAGTGAGTCAACCGTCTCCGGTCGTCATAAATCATTTTTTTGCACGAATAGAGGAGGGCAGTGCCCGGCTGTATTATATTTTCTAAAAGTTTTAAGAAGGATTCACTCCAACTTTTGTAATGCAACCACAGAATAGTACTAGTTATGAGTATACTGCAGGTATCATGATAAGCTACAGATCTGCCAATTAATCATAAAATATCATCATATCAATGATGATGGGGGTCTGTTATGGAACGGCTGCAACAAATCTTGCTGTAGGTGGTACATATTTTTGCACAGCAGCTCATCACCCACCTGGCAACCTACACTCACACACACACACACACACTCTTATACACCCACATTGTTATAGATGGTGTATTTTTAGGAGTTTGTTTAGTCGCCGTGAACTTGCAGGTTGCTACTTAGACCTTAACGAGTGGGAGAGTGACGACAGAACGTTTTCACTTAAGGGACTTAAGTATTTGGCAGATGTGTGTTATGTGTGTTATGAAGTCCATCCACCAGCCGCCCACGCTTATGTACAGTTCAATAAACAAACAAACAATATTTGCACAGACTTGTAAAGTGCGTATATTTTCGCTCTGAGGGACTCACAGAGCAAAAAAGAGCGACTAGACATGACTCACTACATTTCTCAGCCGGTCTCCCGGTCTGAATGACAGCTCCTTAAGAGGGGCTGCTGGGACATGCAGTTCAGCACACAGGATGCTGAGGTAATGAATATAGATTGAAGGTGGAACAGGATGGAGAGAACGGGTGATAAACGGTAATTGAGACAATGAAAGGGGACTTTGTGTGTAAGCCGTGCATGACTTCCTTGCAGGGATCCAACTGCACGATTCAAACCGCACGCTGAGCATCCAGCGTGTCAGAGAGGAGGATGCCGGCCTTTATACTTGCACAGCCTGCAACCAGCGTGGCTGTGTACACTCCACGGCGACCATCCGCGTCATTGGTGAGACTCACACACAATATGTGACGACAGTATCACCTAGAAACCTTCTCACTGCCGACATACCACTTGTGAGGTCTGAATTTTAATCAATCACCTTTCACCCGTCACTGCTGCAGGCGTGCACGCTTCCATGCAATAAAATCAAAGTCACTGACTGCTAGTGCAATTTTGTACGCAAGATGAATAATGCAATAGCTCCATGGCCAAAAAATCGATTACAGTATATTGATGATTTACTCATTACCGCCTTAAAGATTCAATGCCAAGATGGCAGGAGGAAGGCCGATGGTGTTGATTGTAAACTAGTTACCCCCTAAAGCAGGGGTCTCAAACTCAATTTACCTGGGGGCCACTGGAGCTAGGGTCTGGGTGAGACTGGGCCACATCAAAAAACGCATTTATTAAAAACAGAAAAATGAATAAACTTTGCTTTGGTTCTGATTTTCTACAAGAAAAGCTCTGATAAAACATTCCACTGTTCTCAAATATCTTAATTTTTATTTTTCTACACAAAATAAGATGAAAAATAAATAAACAAATCAAGAATAAAGAAAATTAATCAATCAGTAATAAATAAATATAATAATAATAATAAGGCAAATAATAAAAACTTAAGAAACCACATATAGTTGGTGGGTAGACTATTTTTTTTTCAGATTAAAATTAACAAAGCATTATAAGAGCCCTGTAGACATGACAAAACACGACTATACTCACATTTATAATTTTCTTATTTACAACATATTGCGCAACTGCAAGGTCCTGAGACACATGCTAACTCGCAAACTAGAGAGCTAGCGACCTAAACGGTAGCCTTCAAGTTATTTCCTTTAAACTTAAATAGCCAAAAACTTACCACTTCCACACAGATAGGGAGGATAACTATTAACAGTTATTTAACCTTTAACATGAACATTAATCAAACGTAATAATTTTTTCTGGGTACATGATACCATACAGCATCCATATCAAACTTGCGCGGGCCGCACTAACATTACACTTTCATATCAAGGCGGGGGCCTCAAAGTAGTGTCCTGCGGGCCACATTTGGCCCACGGGCCGCATGTTTGAGACCCCTGCCCTAAAGTCAATGGAATGTCCCAAGGCATCTGTTGGTGGAGTAAGTCATGATCGATGCACTACACTGCTGATGAGGATGTTATACAACTTAATGTCGGAAAATCCGAACTCCCTCAAAGTGGTCACAGGCATCTCGGTGACCTCCTTCACCGGTCTTCTTCCTTCCCGATCAATTACTTTGTGAGGATGTTCAGCACTTGGCAGACCTAGAAAGGTGCCAAAGCCTTCCATTTCCTAATTATGGATTTAACTAAGTTGGAGTACTCCGAGTACTAGGAGTTGCAGTAATACTAATGAACCAAATAACCCTCTGTAATGGGTCCAGGTCCTCTCCAAAAGTGCCTGACCTCACAAATGCTGTGCTGTGTGAATGCAGTGCTTCTGGATGAAGTTAACAAAAAAAAAAAATCCAACTTAGTTACAAAATGTTCCCGTCTTTAAGTGCTCTCCTTTCCGCCTGTAGGTTCAAGCGACAAGGCAAATGTCGAGATCGTCATCCTCATCGGGACCGGAGTCATTGCTGTTTTCTTCTGGGCTTTACTCATCCTCATATTCTGCAATGTGAAACGGGTCAGAGGTCTTATCACCTTGTGTGTCTGAGTGTCTGTGAGAGAGGCTAAACTCTGACTCACCACAGTTCTGTTCCATCTAAGTCACCTTCATAATGGAGCTATTTGGGGGAGGGGTGCAATTACGCCATTCACAGTTATTAACCCTCATCACAAGGACGAGCATGATGAGTCCCCATATTGCCGTTTATTATTTTCCTCACTCTGTCACATAATACATCATTACCACAGAAAAAGAGCCGGGGTCTATGAGAACGACTCGGGCTAACATTTCATTTTTCATTCCTCGCACGGATTACAACTATAAGTCACGTCTCTGTGTCTCTCAGATCAACCCAGCAGACATTAAGACGGGGTATCTGTCAATCATCATGGACCCGGGCGAAGTGCCCATGGATGAGCAGTGCGAATACCTGCCGTATGACTCCTCCCAGTGGGAAATCCCACGAGATCGACTCAGATTAGGTGAGACACCAGTAAAAATGGGGACATGCATGAATTATGGCGGGAAGAAACATAAGGGAATACAAAGGCCAGAATAGATGGATGAAACTCAATTAGTTTTCCATTCCCTTGAATTCTTAATGGAAGAGTTTGGATTGCAGACTGCCAAGAAACGTGCTAATGTTTAATATGTTCTCACTCCCTCCACGGTTCTTTAAAAACACCCCAAGGAAAAAGGCATCTGCTTTGGCTGCAACTCATTGGAGCACAATGTTTTCCGAGTGCTGCAATCGAGATTGTAATTTGTTTGGCTGGTCTCCATCGCTGCCAGATGCATTTACATTTTGCTGGAATTACGCCGGTAAATATCAAGGGGTATGAATATTCTACCTTTTTTTCGTCCCTGGACACAGGAAAGGTTCTAGGTCATGGTGCCTTTGGGAAGGTTATTGAAGCATCAATCTACGCCATCAGCAAGAGCACACATTCGGATCCAGTGGCTGTGAAGATGCTAAAAGGTGGGGATTTATCTTTTCATATATACAATTCTACCCTCAGTACTCTAGAGCAGTGTTTTTCAACCGTTTTTGAGCCACGGGACGTTTTTTTACATTGGAAAACATCACTAAGTCTATAGGAGGAACGAGCTAGGTGTTGCCACACGGACTGTTTTTCTCTTTCCGAATGACTTTTCCGGAAAAAATGGTATACATGGAAAGGAATATTCCAATCTCTTGTCTACATGCGTTGCTATAATCAATCAGAATAGTCAATGGGGCATGCCCAGTAAAACGTAAACACCAACATCACGTGATACCGACTTTCCAGATTTGTTCTTTCACTTGTTGGAATAATTTTTTTTTCTCTTTTTTCCTCGTTGTTCTTGTAAAAATATGACTTCTATCTTTAGATTACAAGTTTTTTTCTTGATATTTTGACTTTATTCTTGTAAAAATATTGCATATTTTTCCATTATTGCTGTTGTTTTTAAAATATTTTTATGTTGAATTTAAAAGGAAAGCAAAAGCCAGTGTGTTTAATATGTAAAATGTTTAGCTTTAGCATAGATTGGGCTAACGTGGATGTTCAACAGCAAGAAGCTAACAAATGTGAGCTAATGGAAACTAGCATCAACGCTAGGGATGTCCGATAATTATCAGTACCGACATCAGTCTAAAAATGTGTTATTATGAAAACCAATACTTTCAAAATACTTTATACATTTTTTTTTTTTTTTTGGAATAATTCCGTATTGCCAGTTTTTCATTTGTCCAGTCTCGAAATTTACTTTGGATCAAAAACAAACTTTCCGTAGCAGTCCAGTGCCGATTGCTGGCCTCCATTTTTAAAACCGAAGAACGTCTGGATCTGCGTGTTACGTCATATCTGAGCATGCGATATGATAAATTTAACCAGGAAAGGATCAAATTCAAGCTTGCTAATATTTTATAATTCAACTCGGTACATGTTTTATATAGATATATATTTTCTTTTGACTTATGGACTTATGAATGGCGTATAGAAGGGTTTAGATTCGGTTCCACAGATGGCGCTAATGCACACGAAAGCTGCTTGCCAACCGCCAATAAAGTACAGAAGAAGAAAAAACGCACCCTGACAACTTTCCGTTTGAGCGGCTACAAGATACCTCAATCGGATTGGGAATATTCCATCCCTGTTAATCCCATTATATATTCATTCGGATTGGCACTATTCTTTCGGAATGAGGTTAAATTCTTTCCGTTTGAGGAAATAAACCAAATGCAATTGGAATATTTGGGTCCACGTATACGTGGATTATATTTGCAGATGATGATTAATAAATGTTAATTATAAAAAGCGATATTGGATAATTCCTCACGGCACACCTGACAATTTCTCAAGGCACACTAGTGGTTGAAAATCACTGCTCTTGAGCACTGCACATAAGGAAGGTCATGCAAACAAATGAAATGTAAAGCTACATAAACTCCCTCAGACAGAACACATCAAGCCTCCAAAGAGTAGTCCAGTGTATTAACGATCATAAAGTTGAGCTAAGTAGAGTTTTATGTGTCTCGTAAAGGAGCAAACATTCCCTAATTCTCTAATAGTGTTCCATTTGGATGACGGGGGGGGGATATAAACCTCCATTTGCTAGATGAAGTTTTTGTCAACTATAATGTTTACTCACTTTTCAAATGTGCAAACATGTACTTGAATGATGGTGGCCCTAAAAGGTCTAATACTGGATTGGTGGGAAGAGACCCGGGTTATAGGTCCAGACCGTGCAACTGACCCTTGACCTCAACCCCGATTAAACATCTGAAGTAGAACAGATGCTGCTTTTCCACTGTGAAAAGCTCAGACACAGAAATCAGCACGATGGAGACTGTGGAGTAGAAGAGTACTACATGCAGAGCTGAAGAACAACAACAGGGTCATGGCTGATGGGGTAGGAGACATACTAGTACCAGGAAATAGGGGCGCCCCCCCCCCTCCAAGCAGCTGTTGTCACTACATGGCTATTTGGAATCATAAAGGTAGCAACCAGACTAAAAAACTGAATTGTGGTACCTCATTTTGGTGTAAAATTATCCGAGTTAACGTCAAGTAAGTCTCAGAGGAACACCATCTGACTCTTTTTGAACTTTTTGAACTTCATCTATAATACGACACACACACACACACTATCCACAAGAGCAACACTTCATTATCAACCAATCATGGTCACCGAGAGCAAGGGGCATTCGCCAAGAGGAATTCTAAACATCTCAAGCAGAAACACACAGTCTGTGTTTTGTACTGCTGCTGGTTTTACACTGATAATGATGACAGTTTATTTAAATTACTATTATGTTCCACTTGTATTGCATGTCACAAATTTCAGTAAAAAATAAAAATGTATTGTTTTTTTTGGGACCAAAAATTTTAAATTCATTTACACAGGCTGCATGGTGGTTAAGTGGTTAGCGCTGGCCTTGCAGTTATGAGACCCAAGTTCAATTCCGCCCTCGGCCATCTCTGTGGGGTTAATTGGCGACTTGTCCATAGGTATGAATGTGAGTGTGAATGGTTGTTTGTCTATATGTGCCCCCCTGTGATTGGCTGGCAACCAGTCCAGGGTGTACCCCGCCTGGGTTTTTGGCCAAAATGTGTAGGTTTATCCTTTTAAAATCATTTACACAGGCTGCATGGTGGAGAAGTGGTTTGCCCGAAGGCCTTGCAGCTAGGAGACCCGAGTTCAATTCCACCCTCGGCCATCTCTGTGGGGTTAATTGGCGACTTGTCCATAGGTATGAATGTGAGTGTGAATGGTTGTTTGTCTATATGTGCCCTGTGATTGGCTGGCGACCAGTCCAGGGTGTACCCCGCCTGTCGCCCGAAGACAGCTGGGATAGGCTCCAGCACCGCCGCGATCCTCATGAGGATAAGCGGTAGAAAATGAAGGAATTAATGGGTTTTTGGCCAAAATGTGTAGGTTTATCCTTTTAAAATAATTTACACAGGCTGCATGGTGGTTAAGTGGTTAGCGCGCAGGCCTTGCAGCTAGGAGACCCGAGTTCAATTCCGCCTTCGGCCATCTCTGTGGGGTTAATTAGCGACTTGTCCATCGGTATGAATGTGAGTGTGAATGGTTGTTTGTCTATATGTGCCTTGTGATTGGCTGGCGACCAGACCAGGGTGTACCCCGCCTCTCGCCCAAAGACAGCTGGGATAGGCTCCAGCATCCGCCGCGATCCTTATGAGGATAAGCGGTAGAAAATGAATGAATTGATTGTTTTTTTGGCCAAAATGTAGAGGTTTTTCCTTTTAAAACCATTTACACAAGCTGCACGGCGGACAAGTGGTTAGCGCACAGGCCTCACAGCTAGGAGACCCGAGTTCAATCCCACCCTTAGAGTTTGCATGTTCTCTTCTTTGGCAACTCCAAATTGTCCATAGGTATGAATGTGAGTGTGAATGGTTGTTTGTCTATATGTGCCCTGTGATTGGCTGGCGACCAGTCCAGGGTGTACCCCACCTGTCGCCCGAAGACAGCTGGGATAGGCTCCAGCATCCGCCGCGATCCTTTTGAGGATAAGCGGTAGAAAATGAATGAATTGATTGGTTTTTTAGCCAAAATGTAGAGGTTTTTCATTTTAAAACCATTTACACAAGCTGCACGGCGATCGAGTGGTTAGCGCACAGGCCTCGCAGCTAGGAGACCCGAGTTCAATCCCACCCTTAGAGTTTGCATGTTCTCTTCTTTGGCAACTCAACTCCAAATTGTCCATCGGTATGAATGTGAGTGTGAATGGTTGTTTGTCTATATTTGCCCTGTGATTGGCTGGCGACCAGTCCAGGGTGTACCCCGCCTCTCGCCCGAAGACAGCTGGGATAGGCTCCAGCACCCCCGTGCGACCCGGTAGAAAATGAATGAATGAATGTCCACAGAGGGTCGAAGCACTGAAGGCTTTCTTTCCAACCATTTTCTCCAGCAGGTGATTTAATTGACGAGCTCCTTAATCATTAAAATCGCCTGCTTTAGTGAGCGTCTGGACAGAAAACCTGTAGAGTCTTGGCCCTTGCGTGACATGAGTTTGACACCCCAGATTAACACAGATTCAATTTGGCACTAGTATCAGCTAAAATGAAAACCCACTCCTACCTGGCGGTACTTGTTTTTCCAAACGTTCAACATCACTGACCTCAATGTTCTTGCGGATGAATGGACAACACTCCAACATCTTGTAGAGTCAACATCTTTCCAGAGTGAAAGTGAGCTGCAAAGTAGAAACCAACATTTGTAAGAAATTGTGTACCTTAGCATCATTTCATGTCTTACGTACTTGTTTTTTTTTTGTCTTTCAGAGGGAGCCACAGCCAGCGAGCATAAGGCCTTAATGTCGGAATTGAAGATCCTCATTCACATCGGCAACCATCTGAACGTAGTCAACCTGCTAGGAGCCTGCACCAAACCGAACGGTCAGAATCGATGCACTGAAATGAGCCCTGAGAACTGTTTGTGTATCTGTGAACAGATGCTTTGTCCTCAAGGGAACTCTGTTAGATGTCCCTTGGTTACGTCTCGGCCAAATTCCTTTTTAGGGGGAGGTGTTGTTTCTCTGCAGTGGCGTTTACGCTTTAAGCGCAAACAACAGAAAGAACAGCAAGGGAACTACTGATTAGGAAAGCAGATGGATTATTTGCATTGTTTTGAAAAGCGTAAACCAGGGGTGGGCAAACTTTTGGACTCGTGGGCCGCATTGAGTTAACAAAACTGTCTGGGGGGCCAGAATATATATTTTTTTAAAACACACACGATTTTACACTTATAATTCTAACAGTCCACCTTGAATTATTTGTCTAATTTTATTTATTTATTATATATTATAATGATTAATTATATTATATATATTAATTTTATTATCATATATATTATATTTAATATATTATATTATATTTCATATATTTATTATTTATATATTTAATTGTATATATGTATATTTGTATATATGTATATATTTGTATTTGCTTATAATTCTAACAGTCCACCTTGAATTATTTGTCTAATTTTATTTATATTATATATTATATTTAATCTACATATTATATATATATATATATATAATTCATTATATATATTATAATTATATTATTAATTACATTATATATCAATTATATTATATATTTATATATTTATTATTTATTTACTTTGTATAATTTTATCTGTAAACGTGTCAGATTATTAGCTATATGTTTTAAATATGTTCCATATATCCCTTTTTTCCAGAGCACTTTAAACATCAAACCACATCAAACTACAAACTTGAATTTTACATTTTAATTTTTTTTTAAATTATTTTTATTGTTTTTTTTTTTTTTTACTGAATAAGACATCCGACTTGCAAGTCATGTTGCCAGCATGTATGTTAAAAGTTAGAAAGCAACTGGCGGGCCGGATTCAAACGCTTAGTGGGCCGCATGTGGCCCCCGGGCCGTAGTTTGCCCACCCCTGGCGTAAACAGTAAAAAAAAAAAGAGGTTAATGGTTACAATGTGCAATGCATCATTTCTGGATGAACAGGCCCGCTGATGGTGATCGTGGAATACTGCAAGTACGGGAACCTGTCCAACTTCCTGCGAGCAAAAAGAGAGTTCTTCCTCCCGTACAGGGTATCAACGCCCCTCCCTGGGGTTTCAATTGCCACTGATGCGTGCGATGTCGGACTGAAATGAATCATGTAATCCGTTTCTCCATTTAGGATCGCTCTCCAAAAACTCAAAGCCAGGTAAGACGGATGATCGAAGCCGGCCAAATGGACCAAAGATCTCGCCTCCAGCAACTCCCGTCTTCGCCGTCCTCCTCCCCGCTCATGCAAGGCCTCCACACGCAGTCGTGTAACCTATCCAATCAGAACGCAGCTCCGGAGAAACGTGAGTTCTGTTTGGAAGTGTGGGTTATTAACTTGAATGCCGCTTTCATCTTTTTCTTTCTTCTCCAGTGGAGGATTTGTGGAAAACGCCTTTGACCATAGAAGATCTCATTTGCTACAGTTTCCAAGTGGCTCGTGGGATGGAGTTCCTGGCATCTCGAAAGGTTCATTATTAGCACTGCAGCAATTAGTCTGCGATGCGTGGTGATTTTTCTCTGGGGGGGTCGTCTTCACAGGAAGTAGTTTGCGGCACAGATCATTAGCATGTTGGTAGAATGCATATGAAAATAGTTTTTCTTTTGAACCAATGGATGCTGTCTGAACATACACTAATACGCACTGCAGTCTCGTTTTCGCAAGAATAACACAATGCTAACATAAAAAATGTTTCGTTTTCAAGGCATCATATTCCAATACATAAATTCGACCTTTTTTTTTTTAATTTATGAATGACAGCTGCAGTAGTTTATATCAGTACTGGATGTGCTTATCAGTCAGCACTCAAGCAATTTTAAAAGTTATGACCTTCTAGGTTGTGGTGACTTTGAATGCTTTTTACTTTTGAGGAGAGTTCTTAAAAAAAATAAAATAAAAATAAAAAAAAAACCTCAAAGATGAGTTGGTAAAATGTACTCAAGAGAGTTCTTCAAGGTTGCCAGGTCTGTTAGTGTTTTTATTCATGCTTGAACTATGCTGCTACGGCTGATATACTGTTGCAGCTGTCATAAACTGAAACACAAACAAGCGTATTGGTAGATTGGAATCATATAAAAATCAGCGAATTCATGCACTGCTTTGCATGTGGAAAATATTCAAATAGGGATTAATAAAATATACACAATTTTGCATGAAAAACCATAGTTAAAATATTGTTTAGAATTATTAGATCTGTCAATAGCTGCATACAAAATTTTCTAATTATGCTTTTTTTAATTTTATTAGAGCTACCCAGACATGAAATAACACACATCTACATTCATATTCCCTCAAATAGTAAATATAAGTCAGACAAAATAACCATTTAAAGCAGTTTAGCTTGTAGCGAAGCAGAATCGACAGGCAGAATCGACCCTCAACCCTGACTTTGAGCGTTCAGCGTTGAGCTTGCCGCCCCCCCGAAAGCCCCGGGGGGGGGGGGGCTCGGCTCTGCAGCTCAGAATGAAGAACACAAGCACAAATATATTCATGCAAACTGACTTGGAGTAAGAACGCAGATATTAATGTTATTTTTCATTTGTTCCATTCATTAAGATAAGCTTCCACTGTTTGTTTGATCGCCATTTCAACACACCATGCACACTCGGAGCAAATCATTGAAACGACATGCACTGTTATTCGCATTAATCTGCCAACCACTGTACAAAGATGCTCTTAACGGATCTTAACGGCGGTATTGCAATGTCGGCCGCGCAGCTGAACATTGAAGTGACGTGAAACTGCCTCGGGGTCACATGGTTGCAACACAGCAATTCACAATACTAAAGACATTTAGCTATAAAATTAATTCAAAGTTAGAATGACACACATTAGAAAAAGCAGGCCGTTGCCAAGGTTACAATGTTAATAAAAAGTTTTTAAAGAAAATGCAATTTTAGGCATTATTTTATGGTAATGGTAATATTTCATTTGAACACGCATCAGATTACAATTGAATGCATCACATAATCAGTTCACAGTTCCACATGTCCAAAAGGAGTAGGAAGAAGCAAAGCTTATTAAATCCTACCCCTCCATCTGGTACTTTTACAATCAGTAACTGTTACATTTGTTCACTTCCTGCTTTCCATAATACAGTTTAAGGTTTTTTGTTTGTTTGTTTGTTTGTTTTTAATAATGCACCTCATACCGAAGATACCGAAGATACACATACTGAAATGCTATGGCTTTTTAACGTAGCCCTAGCATATGACAAAATTTACAGGGGGGGCAGTCCACCTGGTATTATTGTATCTGTAAATTTGTCATGCAATCCGCTATTATTATTTATTATTTTATATTTATATTTACATATTTTAAAAATAATAAAATATTATAATAATTACAATAAAATTAAAATAATAATAATTATAAATATAACAATAATATTATATATAATTAATATAATAATTAGCATTAATATAGTAATTATAATAATCATAATAGTTCTAATAATTATTATAATAATCTAATAATAATAATAATAATTATTATTATTATTATTATTATGTGCTTGTGTCCCTTTTTTCAGGAGCACTTTGTAAACAACAGACCATGTCAAACAACGAAATTGATAAAACCATCAAAAGGTTGGCTCAGGCCATGATGCCAGGTTGTATGTTGAGTTTAAATTAAATACTTTGGAAAGATTGGGCGGGCCGTATTCAAACACTTGGCGGGCCGGATGTGGCCCCCGGGCCGTAGTTTGCCCACCCCTGGGCTAGCCTCTTCAGATGGAGGGCAGTAACTGTTACATTTGTTCACTTCCTGCTTTCCATAATACAATTTGTGTTTTTTTTTTAATAATGCACCTCGTACCGAAGTAGTTTATATTATTATATTTTATAATCAGTACTTCACAGTAGATACACAATTATATAATAATAATAATAATAATAATAATAACCTTCCAACCTTTCCTTTGTGCAGTCTGCCTCATGTTATCCAACACGATGTAAAAATCCTGAGAGTTCTGCAAACGCATCTCATTTTAATTGCTCAGAGCGAGGGCATCAAACAGAGTTTAACATATCAAACAGTTAACAGTCACACTGAACTTTCCAACCAGACTCTTTAAAGTGGCGGCAAAAGCAGCCGCAGAGGCTGGCAGACAAAGTCCAGTCCCACCTATCAGCTAAGTAAAACTAACAGATGATTAAATCCCACGTACTGTTGCACGACTCTTATGTGTTGTTCGGCGATCAGAGGAAAAACACAGCGAGTATATATATATATATATATATATATATATATATATATATATATATATATATATATATATATATATATATATATATATATATATATATATATATATATATATATATATATATATATATATATATATATATATATATATATATATATATATATATATATACAAACGTGCACACATGGACACGCGTGCACGTGTCTGCAGCATTGTGACGCATGTGCGGTCCCCTTGTGTGTATCCACAGTGTATCCACAGAGACCTGGCGGCCCGCAACATTTTGCTGTCAGAGAACAACGTGGTGAAGATCTGCGACTTTGGCCTGGCCCGAGACATATACAAAGACCCCGACTACGTCAGGAAGGGCAACGTACGACGTTTTTTTGGCTTTGAATATGCTAACGATGTGGGGGAAGAACTGTTGTTTTTATTTCAGCGGTGCAATTTTGTTCTAATGTTTGTGTGTTTTCATGCTCTCTCAGGCCCGCCTGCCATTAAAGTGGATGGCTCCGGAGAGTATCTTTGACAAAGTCTACACCAGTCAGAGTGATGTGTGGTCTTTTGGAGTCCTCCTCTGGGAAATCTTTTCACTTGGTAAAACTTTTTTTTATTTTTTTTTATTAACACATCTTGAAAGAAAGTGATGTGACCGTGGTTCAATATCGTCTTTTGCGGATGTGCGTGGGGTCGCGATTGAAGTGTAAATTTCTGTGTCTGCTCAGAGCTATTGGGAATTTATCCTGTGCTGAAGTTCTTTTTTTCTAAGGCAGATTAAATCTTCATGCCTAATTTTCCATGCATCAGACTTTGTTCTGTGTTTCTCTTTTGTTCAGGTGCTTCGCCGTACCCGGGAGTTCAGATTGATGAGGAGTTTTGCAAACGATTGAAAGATGGAGTCAGAATGAGATCACCGGAAACAGCATCCCCTGAAATGTAAGCGTGTCCATACACAGAATACACAGAATTATACACGAATCTTGAGTGGAAGTACTTTTTTATAAGATGAATGGGTATTTTGAAGCTAGAAATCGTGGAAATTATTCACATCCTTGATCTTATCTCTTTAGCCGCATTTTCCCCAAGTCACTTTTATCGACGTCACACCAAGGAAGCTTATTCTTATTCTTATTTAAGAACAGCCTTCAGCGTCACATGCATGTCATTTTAAGCATAAATACATAGAAAGGAATCAGTCATGCACATCTCCTCCGATTTCATGCTAGGAGTGCACTGGGCCAGAGCCAGTTGGTGCCAGTTGGTGCCAGTTGGTGCCAGTTGGTGCCAAAGATTATGTGATTGGCGCGTAGTGGCGCCGAATTAATGTTTGCTCGGTATGTTGCCATGTTGCCGTTATTCAGCGCCACAGCGAGCCTCTACGTGCCAATCACATAATCTTTGGCGCCAACTGGCACCAACTGGCACCAGCCCAGTGGCCAACGGCAACATGCCGAGCGAACATTAATTTGGTGCCATGTACCAATCACATAATCTTTGGCGCGAACTGGCACCAACTGGCACCAGCCCAGTTGGTGCCAGTTGGCGCCAAATATTATGTGATTGGCGCGTAGTGGCACCGAATTAAAGTTCACTCGGCATGTTGCCATGTTGCCGTTATTCGGCGCCACAGCGAGCCACTACGTGCCAATCACATAATCTTTGGTGCGAACTGGCACCAGCCCAGTTGGTGCCAGTTGGCGCCAAAGATTATGTGATTGGCACATGGCACCGTATTAATGTTCGCTCGGCATGTTGCCATGTTGCTGTTATTCGGCGCCACAGCGAGCCACTACGTGCCAATCACATAATCTTTGGCGCGAACTGGCACTGGTGCCAGTTGGTTGATTGGTACATGGTACCCAATAGTTATTCGGCGCCACAGCGAGCCACTACATGCCAATCACATAATCTTTGGCACGAACTGGCACCAACTGGACTCCTAGCATCATTGGCGCAACTTGGCTCGCGCCATTACATTCCAGTGGATTCCAATAGGCGGATTGTTTGCGACATTTGGTTCCACTTGGTGGACACTTTGTGACGATTGCTTGATACAAGTGGAGTGACGAAATTTTCATGCCGCCAAACACAATTTTTGCCGCCGTTACAGGCCACCACGAGCCAGTTTGAGCCACTGCACGCACCTTATTGGTGACACGAGGCACCACAACAAATTGCATTGGCGCGGCACAGGTGGACTCTTAGCATCAGATTAACATTTGCAATAAAAGTCACCCTAATTGCCATTGTTCACAATAAATGGACAATCCAGGTTATTGTCCGAAATATCAGATGAACGATGATGAACGTATGGAATCAGAGTGTGCAGCCAGTCCCAGTACACAACTGGGATGCGTTCAAGGCTGTCGAGCAAAGTGGGAAATCTCAATGCTCGATGAGAAAACATTATCAGTGAAGCATAAAGACAATGTGGTGGTACCTTCTGCTGTTATTTTATTGTTTTTTTTAAATACCTACTGTGTATTTTTAAATATATCACAACACTGTACTTTGGATATCATTGCCTTTTTCCACTTTATTGTGTTATTTCCAACTCAAAGATACCAATTTAATAAATAAACATGGAGAGAAATACAGTCCAAGATAATAATGCTCATTTTTGGTACTTTTGACACTGTGAGAACTGTAAAAGTAAATTATTTATAGCTAATTTAAATAACCTTTATAGTAGTAAGAGCTCCCAGTGTGCAGTAGTAAACACTAGACATATTTTTAACACTTTTGAAATGATTATCAATCATAAAAAGCTACATTTTGAACAGTAAGTGTGAGTGAGAATCACTAAAGTGACTCTACTGCCCTCTGCTGGTAGATACGGCATCATGTTGGCCTGCTGGCACGGAGAACCCAAAGAGAGGCCCACCTTCCCAACCCTGGTTCAAATCCTGGGAGATCTGCTGCAGGACAACAGCCTACCGGTGAGCCCTTAACTGTAAACATCATAACTCCCAGCTGATAATTGAAAATGAAGAAAAATTCCCTGCCTTCAGGACGGGAAGGA
The DNA here is from genome assembly GCF_030265055.1 of Doryrhamphus excisus. Taxonomy (NCBI): domain Eukaryota; kingdom Metazoa; phylum Chordata; class Actinopteri; order Syngnathiformes; family Syngnathidae; genus Doryrhamphus; species Doryrhamphus excisus. The sequence continues at coordinate 8,697,671 of NC_080488.1, read as the reverse complement.
CTACATCCCTCTCAACCACTCCCAGAGCTCAGAGGATGATGGATTCTCACAAGGTTCATCCCGCCCTCCATCTGAAGAGGAACTGAGGCTAGCCTGCAACGCTATGCCAATGAGGTACTTGCAGAACATGTCGTATACTTGCTTTAAAGACGTACTCGTCATCCCACCCATCCCTTATATATAAACACTTATATGCTAGGACGTTAAAAATCCATAGCTTTTCAGTATGTGGAATCAAAAAAAAAACCTTAAACTGTATTATGGAAAGCAGGAAGTGAACAAATGTAACAGTTACTGATTGTAAAAGTACCAGATGGAGGGGTAGGATTTAATAAGCTTTGCTTCTTCCTACTCCTTTTGGACATGTGGAACTGTGAACTGATTATGTGATGCATTCAATTGTAATCTGATGCATGTTCAAATGAAATGGGTGTTCCCCAAGGCTCTGTTCTTGGACCCCTTGCACATAATAATAATAATAATTATTATTATTATTATTATAATTATTATTATTATTAGATTATTAGATTATTATAATTATTATTAGAACTATTATGATTATTATAATTATTATATTAATGCTAATTATTATATTAATTATATATAATATTATTGTTATATTTATAATTATTATTATTTTAATTTTATTGTAATTATTATAATATTTTATTATTTTTAAAATATGTAAATATAAATATAAAATAATAAATAATAATAGCGGATTGCATGACAATTTTACAGATACAATAATACCAGGTGGACTGTTATGTGTAAAATATACATATAGTCCCCCCCCCCCCCCGTAAATTTTGTCATATCATATGCTAGGGCTACGTTAAAAAGCCATAGCATTTCAGTATGTGTATCTTCGGTATCTTCGGTATGAGGTGCATTATTAAAAACAAACAAACAAACAAACAAAAAACCTTAAACTGTATTATGGAAAGCAGGAAGTGAACAAATGTAACAGTTACTGATTGTAAAAGTACCAGATGGAGGGGTAGGATTTAATAAGCTTTGCTTCTTCCTACTCCTTTTGGACATGTGGAACTGTGAACTGATTATGGGATGCATTCAATTGTAATCTGATGCATGTTCAAATGAAATGGGTGTTCCCCAAGGCTCTGTTCTTGGACCCCTTTTATTTATCATTTATCTTATCCCCCTTGGTCAGATATTCCACAAGTACAATGTTCATTAACTGTTTTATTTTATTTATTTTAACAACTATGTACTGTGACCTTGAGTGTCCTGAAAGGCGCCTATAAATAAAATAAAATGTATTATTATTATTATTATTATTTGCCCTGTGATTGGCTGGCGACCAGTCCAGGGTGTACCCCGCCTCTCACCCGAAGACAGCTGGGATAGGCTCCAGCACCCCCGCGACCCTCGTGAGGAAAAAGCGGTAGAAAATGAATGAATTAACAACTCTATACTGTGACCTTGAGTGTCCTTAAAGGCACCTATAAATAAAATGTATTATTATTATTATTATTTGCCCTGTGATTGGCTGGCGACCAGTCCAGGGTGTACACCGCCTCTCGCCCAAAGACAGCTGGGATAGGCTCCAGCACCCCCCACGACCCTCGTGAGGAAAAGCAGTAGAAAATGAATGAATTATTATTATTATTATTATTATTAAAGAATACACTGTGTACTAATGCTTCGCTAGACTACTTTGCTAGGTGACTAATACTGCTAATCTGCTTCTTTTTATGATAATTTCTCATCTCAAATTACTAAAATCATGTCTAATTCATGATCAAAACTAGAAATGACTTTTAGTATTGTGAAACACGTGCAGTATTTATTTCTTTGTGCTGAACTTTGAACCCGCCTTTTCAGCAGGTATTACAACTGTGTGCCCTTTGCCGGCTGTGTGACTGTGGGACCCTCAAAGACCTGCCAGCCCAGAGTGAAGACATTTGAAGAGCTGCCCTTAGAGATTTACCCTCAAAAGAACACTCAAGTAAGCACTTTTAACATAACATTTGCAATTCTATGAGGGGGATGGGGGGGGCATTACTGGAACCAGGAAGCGACACTGCGCTGGTTTCTCTAAGGCTGTTCGCCATTGAAGCCGATTGGTTTAGAATAGGATCAATGAGTCTGTGGGGATTGGCTCCATCTCACTCATGACCTGAAAAATTAATAAAAGTAGAAATTATACGGTAAGATAAATTAAAGTTAAAGCTCAAAAGTTTCGACACCCTTTGGTTAGTGTGTCTTTTCATACGTTCAATTATTGGGTGGTCAACATGGCAATTTTAGGCAATTTTGACTTATTTTTCAGCGCACACAGAATATTGTGTTTTATGGTTATATAAACATGCGACGTAACAAAAGAAAGGTTAGACTCCCGTCTTTCATCAGGAAAAAAAAGCTTGTTTCTACCAGTTTCCGTTCTTTAGTAATCAGCAGTAGAACATAGGTAACTTTCAGGAAAATATCAGTTCCCGACTAAAAAGTTTCCGTTGTTGGAATTGGGCGTTATGGTTTGTATAAATGCACATCCTGTATATTAAATGTATGTCATATCACTCCCCCCACATCCCCCCACCCCCACCAGGATAACCAGACAGACAGCAGCATGGTTGTTATGTTGTTTCTACCAGTTTCCGTTCTTTAGTAATCAGCAGTAGAACATAGGTAACTTTCAGGAAAATATCAGTTCCCGACTAAAAAGTTCCCATTGTTGGAATTGGGTGTTATGGTTTGTATAAATGCACATCCTGTATATTAAATTATGTCATATCACCCCCCCCCCCCCCCCCCACCCCACCCCACCAGGATAACCAGACAGACAGCGGCATGGTTGTTATGTTGTTTCTACCAGTTCCCATTCTTTAGTAATCAGCAGTAGAAAATAGGTAACTTTCGGGAAAATATCAGTTCCCGACTAAAAAGTTCCCGGGCATTATAAATGTACATCCTGTATATTAAATGTATGCCATATCCCCCCACCCACCACCACCAGGATAACCAGACAGACAGCGGCATGGTTTTAGCCTCGGAGGAGTTTGAGAGACTTGAGCACAGGCACCGAGGGGCGGGGTCAAAAAGGTAACTAGGATATGATAACTAGTACTTAGTGTATTCACACTACTTAGTATACGTGTATACATGTTTTATGGTCCTACCGTCAGGCGCATGAGCAGCAGCAGCAGCACAGAACCTCTGACCTCCTCCCATGGTTCTCTGGGGCGAAGCTTTGGCGCCATCAGCTCCAGACATTGTCCTAACTTCTTCAGCCAGCTGTCAGGTCAGACCTTCTACAACAACGAGTACGGACACTTGTCCGAAGAAGGTTTCTGCGGCGGCGGTGGCGGCGGCGGTGACTTTTTCTCCCCGCTAAACACCCCTTCTTGTTTGGCCTCCTCCAATGTGTAACCTTTCCAGAAAGAAGAACAGCTTAAGGTTAAGGAGTTAAATGGTGAATATACCTGAGTTGACATTGTGCCTGACATTCCTGCAAACAGCCACTGGGTGGCAGCAGTGTGACTTTAAAGCAAACCAAGTATTTTCTTACATTTATACTGTATATTTTTATCTTTTGTATTCACTGCCTTGTTAGGGAAGATATAAAGAAATTATCTCCTCACTTTGTGTTTGTTTCAAGTGTATTTTTAGAATGTGTGTGTGTGTGGAGAGGGTGGGGGTGACTGGAAAAACAGCTGTGTGCCACAAATGCCCCCCCTTAAGTGTTATCCTATTAAAAAACACACAACTCCTGTCATGGTCCATGCAGCTTAACCTGATTGCAGTGTCATCGCGCGGTGACGGAGGCCACCTGAGGGATGCAGAGTGAACAAAAGGGGCTGAGTCATGAGCCATGAGGTTCTTATCAGCGCTACATGTATACTCATAGCGACTAGCTTATCACTTTCTTATGAGCTGACATCACACATGACGACCTCTGCTGTAAATGAGGTGTCTTGGTGCAAGGTCCACTTCACACAAATAAGTACACATTTACAGGCACATGAAAGGACGGCGAAAAGGTTCGATTTCTTTTTGTCTATTTTTTCCCATTCAAAAACAGGAGCTCAGTTCGGCTACTAAGCTTTTTATTAACAAACACTACAAAAAAAGTACCATGTTGTAACTTTGTTTACCTGATATTGAGAGCCAATACATAACAGAAACATTCATTCATTTTCTACCGCTTATCCACATTCATACCTGCAAACATGCAAACGCCACACAGAGATGGCTGAGAGTGGGGAAAGACAAAATAACTAGCCAAAAAGTTACCACTTCCACACAAAATAAGAGGAGAACTCATTCATTCATTCATTTTCTACTGCTTAGCCTCACGAGGGTCACGGGGGTGCTGGAGCCTGTCCCAGCTGTCTTCAAGCGAGAGGCGGGGTAAAGCCTGGACTGGTCGCCACCCAGCCAATCACAGGGCACATATAGACAAACAACCATTCACACTCACATTCATACCTATGGACAATTTGGAGTCGCCAATTAACCTAGCATGTTTTTAGGAATATTGAAGGAAATCGGAGTACCCGCAGAAAACCCATGCATGCACGGGAAGAACATGCAAACTCCACACAGAGATAGCAGAAGGTGGAATCGAACTCAGGTCTCCCGGCTGTGCGGCCTGCACGCTAAACACTCACTCACCGTGCAGCCGAGAACAGAAACATGTCAAAATAAATATGATTTTCATTAACAATCTGTCAAGAACTTCATTGGCACCTTTACATTACATTACACAGAATTTCAATACAGAACTGTAAAACGGGAATAAAAAGGTAGACGTACTCTATGTCCATATGAATGTTAACCAAAACAGCAGCAAAATGCCTGAGAAAAATAAAAACGGGAACATTCTTAACAAGAATAAAGGAGTTTGCCACAATGTCAGTACTTTTCAGTCATTTTCCTGCTTTAAATTGTTGCATTTTTGCAGCAATATTACTACTTTCTCAGTAAACGTGACTATTCCCCATATTGTACTTTATTCCTGTAAAATCAAAAGTTCATCAAAGTGTGACCCTAAAACACAAAGGTAAAAAAGACAAAAAAAACACATACATGAGGTCACTTTTTTTTTTTAACTATTTAAAAAGGACATTGTTGGATGGCAGTATTGTCGTCGCTTGTAACTGTTAAATTAATTTCCGCTATCCAGGATTAAATTTAATTATTTTTAGAGTTAAGTCTTATACTGCTGACACTATTTAGCCTTAAAGTTCTATTTTTTCTAAACTTAAGAAGTCAAAAACTTACCACTTCCACACTAGATGGGATGAGAGATTTTTTTTTTTTAATGTAAGGTAAGCTAATGTCCATTCTCAAATCACAGTATTAATATTTGACCTACTCCAAGTACTTGAGGTAATGTTTGTCTGTTGAAACGATGGAAAATCGTAAATAACTAATAAATAATATAGTAATAATAACTAAAAAATGTGTGGGTTTGAATGAGTGAATAAATTTTATGAAAAAATAGGATATTGCGAGCGACGACTGTATTGTTCTGGTGGAACGTTCTAAAAAGGACACAGTGATCATCAGTGTAATGTATATAATGTAAGGGGAGAGGATGGGTGTAAAAAACGGTATTTTTTAGTTTTTCGTTTTAGTGACAGGCAGTCGAAAAAATAGCGAAGATGTGTTTGCCTTAAAAATATATAATTGAAATTTTTTTTTTAAAGAAATAAAAATAAAAATCAATTTCATTGTAAAAAAAACATCAATTTCAGTACATTTTTGCTCCCTTGGCTGACCCCCCCGACACACTCTGAACTTGGACATGTGATAGTCAGCAACCGGGGGGAGGGGTGTCAGTAACCGAGATGGAAAGCGTGTAGCCTGATAGTGAGATCCCCACAGTGCCGGAACCCCTTCCATGGTCACCGTGATACCTGGATTTAGCTAACAGGCTACTTTGCACTTATAAATAAGTCATGGGTGAGGGGTCGGGGGGGTGGGGGTTGGGGTTGGGGGAGGGCTGTTAGTGTCGTCCTCAGGACATCTTTCCAATCTGAATCTTCTTCCAAGCCTCGGATGCGGTGAATATGCAGGAGTCGATGATGCCCGCCACCGTGAATGTCCCACCCACGATGGCGCAGATCTACACACACACACACACACACACACACACACATAAACAGTGATAGGATCTGTCAGTTTTTGACTGCTAGTAAACTGCCTTGGTACCCGTGTTAAGTGCATGTAATCGCACGCAAGAATGCAAGCAAAGAGTTGACTCACGAGTGTCGACTCATGAGTCATAAGCATCGTCATCGCCAGCTTTTTAAGTTGCGTGAAACCAAAAACAACACAATGAGTGGAGCAATTTAGTCCTCGCAACTTTGTGGCACGTAAGCAGGAATATGTACAAATAACACAATATAGTATACAGTATCAGGTGATTAATATTCATGAATACAAAATGATGTTACTATCCAATAATCTGGCTCCATCAGCGTTACAGCATCAATTAATAAACCATGGTTGAATACAGGCTATTATTGGATTAAGAAATGCATATTTACATAGATTTGACTTATTCTTGGAAAAAAAACCTTAAACTATATTATGGAAAGCAGGAAGTGAACAAATATAACAGTTACTGATTGTAAAAGTACCACATGAAAGGGTAGGATTTAATAAGCTTTGCTTCTTCCTACTCCTTTTGGACATGTGGAACTGTGAACTGATTATGTGATGCATTCAATTGTAATCTGATGCATGTTCAAATGAAATAAAACCATTACCATAAAAATGGCTAAATAAAGCAAACTATAAATAAAAGGCAAAAGAAGCATTCTAATTGTGAATGTGGTATTCTACATTGGCCACTAGGTGTCAGTAATTGTTTGCCATGACCAGAACAGGCGTTTACTGTGAACATCTGACATCACTTCCTGTCTCCCATGGGAGCACATTTACTGTGACGCACACGAGCAGGAGAGTTATTATCATTTTAAAAGGGCTTATTTACTATTAATATGTAATTTACTATTATTATGTATGTAATTAATGTCATTAAGTATGAATGAGACTGTGATGTGATTGTTTGCCAATATGTGGCCTGTGTACCACGCCTCTCGCCCGAAGACAGCTGGCATAGACTCCAGCACGCGACCCTTGGAAACACGCTATCCATAAAAAAACATCCGTTATGTCTTATTTTCTCTGGCTATTGCTACTATTTCAGGCAATACAGTTGTAAAGGTGACTATAGGGGTGTTATATCATGTGTACAGGTCTCTAATATAAAAAAAAAACATATTTAGAAGCTGATATACAGGTTTTCTATGCCATAACTATGAAAATATTCAATTAATTAATTAGCAGTTAATTAATTAGCAGTTAATTAATTGGTAGTAAATTAATTCACAGTTAATTAATTCGCAGTTAATTAATTTACAGTTAATTAATTTGCAGTTAATTAATTCGCAGTTAATTAATTCATAGTTAATTAATTCATTGTTATTTAATTAGCAGTTATTTAATTAGCAGTTATTTAATTAGCAGTTAATTATTCATTCATTCATTCATTTTCTACCGCTTTTTTCCTCACAAGGGTCGCGGGGGATGCTGGAGCCTATCCCAGCTGTCTTCGGGCGAGAGGCGGGGTACACCCTGGACTGGTCGCCAGCCAATCACAGGGCACATATAGACAAACAACCATTCACACTCACATTCATACCTATGGACAATTTGGAGTCGCTAATTAACCTAGCATGTTTTTGGAATGTGGGAGGAAACCGGAGTACCCGGAGAAAACCCACGCATGCACGGGGAGAACATGCAAACTCCACACAGAGATGGCCGAGGGTGGGGACCGAACCCTGGTCTCCTAGCTGTGAGGTCTGCGCACTAACCACCAGACCGCCGTGCCGCCAGCAGTTAATTCATTAGCAGTTATTTAATTAGCAGTTATTTAATTAGCGAAAATTGACTTTGGTCTGAAACCAATTAACCGCAATAAGAGGGACAACTAAGTCTCCAAATTTGAGTTATATGGTTTTTCTTTGGACAGGAACAATGGTTGAATAAAATAATGACTAAATACCTCGCTTTTCAAAAAGTTTTTCAAAAAAGTAACATAAGTTAACATAAGCAACAATACATAGTCAAAAGAATGCAATCCAATGAAAAGCATGTATTGACAAATTGTCTTTGGACATCATGTTGTACTTATCAGCACGTAGACGCTCCACTGGCTCTCCCAGAGTGTTGCTATTTGTTTACTGTAACACCTTAAAGGTCTTCAATGTAAATAAAGTGACTTTTGGATTCGTTTCCCGCTATGAAAGCCATGCTAGAGTGACTCACGGTGGTGATGAAGCGATAAAGAGGTTGCCTCCTCTCTGTGTATTTCACTGTGATTGGACTGAGGTCGTAGCGAAACCAGATGGCCGGTATGATCCTGCCCGTGTGGCTGTAGGCGACGTATTCCTGCAAAGGGACACAGCCAAAGCATACTTGTTAGAAGCAGGACGACTTTTTTTTAACCAGGAGTGTCAAAACGAGCCCGAATGATCGGGTAATCGCATTCTTATCTTGCGGCTGTGTCACTTATGAGTCATAATAGTAACGTATTCTGATAAAAACTCACCATATATGATTCATTAAGAAGGAATCTTAACCAAAAGCAGATGAGGTACCATATGAGGTCAAAAAAAAAAACAATAGTACACATTTATGATGGCCTCAGAATACTCTACAACCTGCACTGTGATGACACTTAAAGTGTCCATGGTTGTTTCCGCCCACCAGGAATGATTTACCAGGAAAGTGTGCACATCAAGAGAATCAGTTTGCCTGTCAAGTCAAGTCCGAAATCAAGGGTATAAAAGTAAAAGTATAAAAGTATAAAAATACCAAAATGGAAAAAGATACAAAAATACCATGACCTAGTAATTTGCAAATTAAATTACTTTCTCCTCTGTATCATGTTGCTACACGCCGGTGGTGGGTGGAGGCGGGGCCAGTAACATACACAGCATGCATAAGAATGGAACGTAGTATCTATTAAATTAGTATATTGCAATATATTGTCATATTTTTTAATTACACTTGCACTTGAAAAGTAATGGGTCGTATGGTTAGCGCGCAGACCTCACAGCTAGCAGACGCGGGTTCAATTCCACCCTCCGGTTACTCCGGTTTCCACCCACATTCCAAAAACATGTTAGGTTAATTAGCGGCTCCAAATTGTCCATAGGTATGAATGTGAGTGTGAATGGTTGTTTGTCTATATGTGCCCTGTGATTGGCTGGCCACCTGTCCAGGGTGTACCCCACCTCTCGCCCAAAGACAGCTGGGATAGGCTCCAGCACCCCCGCGACCCTCGTGAGGAAAAAGCGGTAGAAAATGAATGAATGAATGAGTTCTCCTCCTATTTTGTGTGGAAGTGGTAACTTATGTCTTACTTTCTCTGGCTATAGCTACTATTTCAGGCAATACAGTTGTAAAGGTGACTAAAATGGGCTGCACGATGGTCTAGTGGTTAGCACGCAGACCTCATAGCTAGGAGACGCGGGTTCAATTCCACCCTCGGCCATCTCTGTGTGGAGTTTGCATGTTCTGCCCGTGCATGTGTGGGTTTTCTCCGGGTACTCCGGTTTCCTCCCACATTCCAAAAACATGCTAGGTTAATTAGCGGCTCCAAATTGTCCATAGGTATGAATGTGAGTGTGAATGGTTGTTTGTCCATATGTGCCCCGTGATTGGCTGGCGACCAGTCCAGGGTGTACCCCGCCTCTCGCCCGAAGACAGCTGGGATAGGCTCCAACACCCCCCGCGACCCTCGTGAGGAAAAAGCGGTAGAAAATGAATGAATGAGTTCTCCTATTTTGTGTGGAAGTGGTAACTTTTTTGCTTCTTATTTTGTCTCTCCCCACACTCAGCCATCTCGGTGTGGAGTTTGAAAAAAACTAAAAATGGGCTGCACGACGGTCTAGTGGTTAGCACGCAGACCTCACAGCTAGGAGACGCGGGTTCAATTCCACCCTCAGCCATCTCTGTGTGGAGTTTGCATGTTCTTCCCGTGCATGCGTGGGTTTTCTCCGGGTACTCCGGTTTCCTCCCACATTCCAAAAACATGCTAGGTTAATTAGCGACTCCAAATTGTCCATAGGTATGAATGTGAGTGTGAATGGTTGTTTGTCTATATGTGCCCTGACTTTGAATTCCCACGGTATGCAAACAGGAAAAAGGGAAGTATGACAGCACCTTGTTTGCCACCGTGTACTGGTAGGAGAACCTCTGTTTGCCCGACAGATCTTCATAAACGGTTGGAACAATCTTCAGGATGTAGTCATGTGACGCGAGCGCTGAAAGGGAAATGTAGGAGTTATAGCTTTTTATATTAAATTTTGGATTTTTTTTTCCATTCACTTAATTTGATAAAAATGTAACTATATTCAAAGAAAATGATGGCTATCAAAACAAATGATTCATATTATTATTACATTATTAACAGTATTAGTGACATCATTGTAAAACCACAATGCAACTTTCCTGCTGATATGCCAGCAGTTTGAATAAGTTTGCATCAAAACTGGATTCAATCAGCCATCATCCCATCTCGCTGAATCACATGACATCATATCACATGACATCACACCCTGTAATCATGATAATGTGTATAATTACGCACGATTAGAGGACAGCCTGTCAGCTCCACCTAAAGCATTGAACGCGCCTTGGACTTTTTGCACCTGCGTGACACACAAAGGAAGGGATGAGTAATTTTTTCAAAATTCTAAAACAGGGGAGTCCACTGAAGGATACAATGGCCAATTGGTTATGCTAAGAAGTTATAGTATATGTATTTAAAAAATAAATAGCCTGCACCTCAGCTTTGTGATATAGGTAAAAAAAAAAGTGCATTATTAGTACAAATTCTGCTTTCAATGCTCAAACTAATTTTTTGTAAAAAAAAAAAAAAAATATATATGTCTATTCAGATCATTTGTAACTGAAAAATTAAATATTGTGTGTTTTTGTGTGCAAAATCAACCTGAAGCTTTTCCCCAAAGGCCAGCTTGTGGATGATGTGGGTCATGTCGGGATTTTGGGGCTGGGCTGTGGCGCTGTGTGTGGACACGTGGAAGTTTCCTGGCACCTGATCACACATGCACGGGCAAATATTATAAATAGGGTATTCATCGGTTAAACCATAAACTTACTAGCCACAACAATTAGGTACTCTCACATAGTTAAATTACAGCCAGTATAAAAGCTGTACTGATGATGCACAGTTTGTGTTGTTGAGAAGAAGAAGTTGATGAGAAGTGAAACAAGACGTTAAAAACCAAAGCAAGTCCAGTCACTCAGTAAGACAATTTAATAATAATAATAATATGATGCCAATTCTTTCTGCAAACCACCTCTTTTGCTTTGGTCAATAAATCTAACTGGGCATTAAACAGTACTGTCATACCTGGTCGGGGTGGAAATAGTGCCTTAATTCCTTACGTCCTTAAGTCCTACTCCTGCTAAAGTTTGACCAAGTGGTCCAGAAATATGACCACACACTAGATGACTTCATAGACATCGACATAAGACAGTTTTGCACATGTCATTTAGCACTTTTAGAACTATTTTCACCAAATAAAAATGCATTAGTTTGTTGACAGTACACATAATTATGTATGGAAGGAGACTGTGGTTAACAAATAACACTTTGAGGGAGTCGGGAAAATTAAACGTTCGGACAACAAACCATCCTACTTGACACGGGTGAATGTGTTAAACGTACAACTGCTGGGTTAATGATTGTGTGGCTTTACGGAGACACTGACGCATGAAACGGTTAGACGACACGCTAGGGCAGGGGTGGGCAAACTACGGCCCGGGGGCCACATGTGGCCCACTAAGCGTTTGAATCCGGCCCGCCAGTTGCTTTCTAACTTTTAACATACATGCTGGCAACATGACTTGCAAGTCGGATGTCTTCTTCAGTAAAAAAATAATAATAATAAAAATAATAAAAAATTATTTTTAATGTAAAATTCAAGTTTGATGTGGTTTGATGTTTAAAGTGCTCTGGAAAAAAGGGATATATGGAACATATTTAAAACATATAGCTGACACGTTTACAGATAGAATTATACAAATAAGTACATAAATAAAATAAATAATAAATGTATAAAAATATAATAATTGATACATAATGTAATTAATCATAATAATATAATTATAATATATATAATAAATTATATATGTATATATATAATATGTAGATTAAATATAATATATAATATAATATAATATAATAAATAAAATTAGACAAATAATTCTAGGTGGACTGTTATACAAATACAAATATATACAAATAATATATACAAATAAGTAAATAAAATAAATAAATTAAATAATGTAAAAATATAATATCATATATTAAATATAATATATATAATAATACAATTAATATATATCATATAATTAATCAAAATATATAATAAATAAATAAAATTAGACAAATATTTCTAGGTGGACTGTTAGAATTATAAGCGTAAAATAATGTGTGTGTTATAAAAAATATATATTCTGGCCCCCCGCACAGTTTTGTTAACTCAGTGCGGCCCACGAGTCCAAAAGTTTGCCCACCCCTGCGCTAGGGGATTCATGAGGTCCAGACATCGGAAGCAACAAGTAGAAGTGCGGGATTTACTTTGTTGATGGTGAACTCTCCTTCGAAGCGGCAACCGGCTCCTTGGCTGAGAGGAACTTTCATCGAGTTGTCAATGTGGCCGACCTCATGGCGGCCCATCTCGTCTTGGATGTCCAACCCCACCACTGGAAGACAAGCGTGCAGTGTCCTGCTTAGGTTCTTTACAATCAATTCATAAAACATTAAAAGTACAATAATGACTACTGTATTGTTTAAGTGAATTATACCAAGAAATTAACAGCAGTTATGAAAAGTAGTGGCTATAAGGGGTGTAAGAAAATATTGTTTCGGCGATATATCGTGATACTTCGTATGATATCGATATTTTTAGGCATTTTTTACATTTTTGACTGTATATCAGGGGTCTCAAACACGCGGCCCGCGGGCCAAATGTGGCCCGCACGACACTACTTTGAGGCCCCCGCCTTGATATGAAAGTTTAATGTTAGTGCGGCCCGCGCAAGTTTGATATGGATTCTGTATGGTATCATGTACCCAGAAAAAATTATTACGTTTGATTAATGTTCATGTTAAAGGTTAAATAACTGTTAATAGTTATCCTCCCTATCCGTGTGGAAGTGGTAAGTTTTTGGCTATTTAAGTTTAAAGGAAATAACTTGAAGGCTACCGTTTAGGTGGCTAGCTCTCTAGTTTGCGAGTTAGCACGTGTCTCAAGACCCTGCAGTTGCGCAATATGTTGTAAATAAAAAGAGTATAAATGTGACTATAGTCGTGTTTTGTCATGTCTACAGGGCTCTAATAATGATTTGTTCATTTTAATCTGAAAAAAATAATTTGTCTACCCACCAACTATATGTGGTTTCTTAAGTTTTTATTATTTGCCGTTTTATTATTATAATTATATTTATTTATTTATTACTGATTGATTTTCTTTATTCTTGATTTGTTTATTTTTCATCTTATTTTGTGTAGAAAAATAAAAAGTAAGATATTTGAGAACAGTGGAATGTTTTATCAGAGCTTTTATTGAAGAAAATCAAAACCAAAGCAAAGTTTATTAATTTTTCAGTTTTTAATAAATGCATTTTTTGGGGGGGAAACGACACAAACGACACGACACAAATCTCCGAGACTTAGCGAGACACCATGAGGACCTGCCGCTAGCAAGCAATGCGAAGGTCCTTTTGTATACTACAAAAGTAGTACTGTGATATTGCAGGTATTTTGTTTTTTAAATTGATATCACTATTTTGTTAAATAATGGTTATTTCAAGCATCCTAAAATGACTTTTTTACTGATGTTAGTTCCACAAAAATACTGTTCTAATGGTGGATAAGTCAGGGACTGTATACTCTGTATACATAATTTAATTTATGTTTTTTTTTTGTAAATTTAAAGCTGGATGTGAAAGCTTTATTTATCCAAATGCTACACTTTATGCTTTTACAGAGGAAAGTTTGTGATACAGCATTTCATACTGTTCTAATCAAATAAAAATATGTTTTGTAAGTGCATATTGCTGGTGTAATTAAGTTTATATATAATATATATATAATCAATATACTTGAGGAGAATAACTGCATGCTCACATCATCCGTGACTTGCTACTTCTCATAAAAACCATGTGTCTTAAAACCCGTTGAGGAAAATATTTTCCAGAATACGTGCCGAGTAGTTCAGTACATTTTACTAAATTTGACCCACGTGGTGACTAACGTGGAAATGTTTGACCCAACCCCCCCCCAACATCTCCGTTGTGTTTGTCCATCGTCACTAAACCACTATTCGTGTAGCACCTCCCTGCAGGCTAGTGAAGCAGTGGCCTATTTTCGGTGCCTGGCTATGTGTCGAGTGCGAGCACAGGTGGGATGTCTGCTAAAGACCTCCACATGCCGTACGTCTGACCTTTGACATGTGAGGCATGTTGGACACCCCTAACCCCCCCATCTGCTTCTTTTAATGGTGGTATCAAAATACAGCACAGAGATATATCAGGTCGTGTTTCTCCTTTTTAAGAGATTAAGAGTACCAAAAGTGAGTGTAGTGTGGGGGAGAAGAAGAAGATGATGATGATGATGTTATTATGAGGCATGTTCTGCTTTTCCAATTAAGTCATGCATCAATGCCTAGCAACATGCTAAAAGTCAGTTTAACTCTGGAACAGCAGATACAGAGGATGTTTTGACAATATTCTCCATAAGTGTGGAAAATACCACATTTTACATTTCAGACAGAAATGCCAGATGGTGTTATAGTTTGGATTATAGCCTAGCTTTTGTTTGGTGTGTTATGAGTGATCTTGTCATAACAGAAGGCCAGCAGCTGTTTTTTTCCGAATGCCAAAAATGTCTTCTGCAGAAATCTGGACCCAATCTTTCCACCATCGTTTGTGAGCATTGATTAAATCGGTGGGTTTGTATTACTAATGAATGTTTGAGTCTTCTAGTGGGCTTGTTGCAGGGGGAACTTTATGTCATAGACAGATGAGACAGTGAGGAAATCACAATGATACTTTATCCAGGACGCGTAAAACGAAAAAGCATGGCAAATGACGCTATAGACCAGGGGTGGGCAAACTTTTTGGGGGGGGGGGGGGGCAGACTATATATTTTACACGTAACAGTCCACCTGGTATTATTGTATCTGTAAAATTGTCATGCAATCTGCTATTATTATTTATTATTTTATATTTATATTTAAATATTTTAAAAATAATAAAATATTATAATAATTAAAATAAAATTAAAATAATAATTATTATATTATTATTATGTAAAATATGCAAATATAACAATATTATTATATATAATTAATATAATAATTAGCATTAATATAATAAATATAATAATCATAATAGTTATAATAATAATATAATAATTATTATTTAAATTTTTATTATTATTATGTGCTTGTGTCTCTTTTTTCAGGAGCACTTTGTAAACAACACACCATGTCAAACAACGAAATTGATACAACCATCAAAAGGTTGGCTCAGGCCATGATGCCAGGTTGTATGTTGAGTTTAAATGAAATACTTTTGAAAGATTGGGCGGGCCGTATTCAAACACTTGGCGGGCCGGATGTGGCCCCCAGGCCGTAGTTTGCCCACCCCTGCTATAGACAGTGCAAAACAGACAAAAAACAAGTAGAAAGAATATATGTGTATATATTGCGTATATACTCACAATCACAGTGTAAGTTTGGCAAACTGATGTTTAAACTCACTTCTATCTTCCCACCACTGTCTTTATCTGGGTCATCCACATACAGTTCGTTTACACTGCAAAAGCAAGAAGAACGCTGGTTACGGTCCGATAATACAATAACAGAAATTTCATACAGAATTCCAGCATGCACTACTGTCCAATGAAACACATGCTAATGTTATTAAAGTGAAGGAAGACAGTTTTTACACTTTTAATGTGTGAGATTATATATTATATCACCTCGTACTTCAATATGTGGGAAAAAAAAACCTTAAACTATATTAGGAAAGCAGGAAGTGAACAAATGTAACTGAAACAATTTTTAACCGAGTGGTTAGCACGCAGGCTTCACAGCTCGGAGACCCGAGTTCAAGTCCACCTTCTGTGTGGAGTTTGCATGTTCTCCCCGTGCATGCGTGGGTTTTCTCCGGGTACCTCCCACATTCCAAAAACATGCTAGGTTAAATGCTAGGTACGTACTTCGGTATGAGGTGCATTATTTAAAAAAAAAAAAAAAGAACTTAAACTGTATTATGGAAAGCAGGAAGTGAACAAATGTAACGGTTACTTTGTGGCACGTAAGCAGGAATATGTACAAATAACACAATATTGTATACAGTATCAGGTGATTAATATTCATGAATACAAAATGATGTTACTATCCAATGAAAAAACATATACGGTCATATCTGGCTCCATCAGCGTTAATTAATAAACCAATAATTAATTATTGGATTAAGAAATGCATATTTGACTTATTCTTGAAAAAAAAACTTAAACTGTATTATGGAAAGCAGGAAGTGAACAAATGTAACAGTTACTGATTGTAAAAGTACCAGATGGAGGGGTAGGATTTAATAAGCTTTGCTTCTTCCTACTCCTTTTGGACATGTGGAACTGTGAACTGATTATGTGATGCATTCAATTGTAATCTGATGCATGTTTAAATGAAATAAAACCATTACTATTGATAATTATGGTTTGATTATTATTACTATTTCCATTACTTTCTATTATCATCTGTGGAAAAAATCTTTTTATTCTGAAGAAACTGCAAATGATTGAAATTATTTTCATTGGACAGTAAGGCTTGCCTATGTCAGCACAGTAAATATACATTGATAACCATTGGGAATATATTGGAGCATTTGTGCGTCTGTGCCAATGTAATTTCCGTACCGTCACACCTCACTTCATGCCTTGCTTTATTACACATTACCTAGAGGTTGATGCACATACAAAGACAATTTCCTGTGACAAAACAGACTCCCGGCACAAAGCGTCAAAATGAGGGCAGTGACATTTGTGATGACGTTCAGGTGTCGGGTATTCCAGATTGCACGTTTTGTACGAGTGTAGCAACCAAGCGGCATCTTAGTGCATCTTGCTGCCATCCAGGATGTTACAACATATTCTTGTGTTTAGCAAAGTGCGATACCAGAGGTCTACATTAAAAACAAAAATTACTTGCCCATAAGGAATCCTTAAGGTGAAAACTACTTGCCTGAACTTGCCCCATGTAAAATGAAAAGACTGCCATAATGATATCATATAATTTTTGTGGCATCACATGAGAATCTCAAATAAAGATGAAATGATTATCATTTCTTGTGGTTGTTTTCGTACATAGATCATGATTAAATAGATCAAATTGTGAAGATGTATGTTAACATGGCATGCCATACTACCTTACACATCATAGTCGTAGTAAGCAGTGATATTTATAAGTTGTGCACATTTGTGTACTAGTAAAGTGTTTTTAATCCAGAAAAAAATGCTCAATTGTCAAACAATTTGTGAAGCAAAGGTGAGAAAAATAACTGTTAATAGTTATCCTCCCTATCCGTGTGGAAGTGGTAAGTTTTTGGCTATTTAAGTATAAAGAAAATAACTTGAAGGCTACCGTTTAGGTCGCTAGCTCTCTAGTTTGCGAGTTAGCATGTGTCTCACCGCTACATTTTGTAGCTTGTGCAAAAATCAGCACTTGGTATTGGATCTAATCGGTGGTGTTTCATTGTGACCGCTTCAAAGAATTGTTGAAGAATTAGACCATGTTGGCAGGGACGCCATGATAGATGTTTTCGTAGTCAAATGATCGCTGATTGGTTGATCGCGAACAAGAACGGGTGTGGGTAAAACGCGGATTGCGGTCTAAATAAACGATTCTGATTGGTGCATTTCAAGATTTGCAAGAATTGGTTTGCAAATTACCACTGGAATTACGCAGTCCGTGTTTTACCAACACCCAACAAGAACCGCTTTAAAAAAAAAAAACTTTTCGCAGTATGGCATGCCAAAGTGCACTTGCCCGACGGGAATATCACTGATTGGATTTACTTGCCCCAATTTTGTTTTAACTTGCCCCGAGCCATCGGTACATCGTTATTGTCGAGCCCTGGATACCTACATTTCAGTAGCTATGAATCCCGTCAACTCTGAGAGGAAGAGGAAAAGTATGAAGACGCAGCAGAGGATGGAAACTGCAGGGCAGAGGAGAAAAAAGTGTGAATGAGTACCTTCCTTTAAACACACAGAAAGGCAAACACCAACATCACATTTGGCAGTTCTCACATATTACATGACCGTTTTTGAAAAGATGATGCAAACCAAATGAGCTAGTCTGCTCCATGAAGGAAACGAAGTTGGACGTGTGGTGCTGACATGAAATCACAGAGGCTGTAAATAGTTTCTCTGAATAGCAGCTCTAATGGTGGTGTTAAGCTTGCTTTAACGCTGGTTTTTAAGACACCCTCCTCCATTAATTACACATGAAATGCCATCACAGCGGGACACCATGACGAAGCTGAACTCATTGACTCCTGCATATCTAAGCGTCTGGGGAGTTTTATTTCAAAAGTGAAACTAATCTAAGTGCATGTATGTTGTCATGTGTGTATCAAAATAAATAGCGAAGGAGCTGACGTGCTTGCACAAATGCGGTCTGACCGCTATGGTGAGAAGCCTCGGCCAGAAAGCTCTCGCTCAGCAGGTGAGGCGTGTTTATGTAGCAACCGTCTCCAAGGATCACAGTCACATGACCTTGCGGTTGGCAGGGCGTCACAGTCATACTTGTGGCTGTTAAAGGATCTGCTTTGGGTAATGTTTAACTGACAAACAACAATGTCACAATGACACACAAGCCAGTAATTCAGCTTGAAGTGAAGAGTCGAAGGCACTACGTACTGTAAAGTTATTCTTACTGGTTGGGGGGGGAGTGCGGGGGGGTACAGTTGGAAAAACTGACAAGCAAAGTGACATAACATGAGCTCATTTTTTTTTTCTTAGTGGACTCAAAAAGTGAATTCTTTAGCAGTTCTGCAAACAGAACCGTTTGACTCTGCTCAGCCCGAGGACCATTTTGAGCATCAGCTCGAGCAGGACTAACAAATATTATACATGTCACTGTGTCCACAGCTAAGGGGCGTGGCTCCGGAAGGCACTATAGTTGAAAACAGAGGTATTGTTCGAAGAAAATACAATACCCCCAAAGGAATGTGGTGCTAAAACAGACCAACAAGTGCGGCAGGGGTCAAATATGTCGCCTTTTGTCGTTTCTGGTCGCCTCTAAGAAAGCCGCCCCAAATATCGACAACAACTCACTTCCCTTTCGGACCAGACAGTAGATGGCGACAGGAAGGGTGGTGACTCGGCACAGGAACTACTTACATCCCTTTCCTCTTGGGTGGGAAATAGACATCTTTAGCAGCGTCCTTCCCCGTCATCCAGGAAGGTATTTGTAATGAGGACCACTTAAATATTATGTCATCAGGTCTTCATATGACTAGCCTTTTGTTCTTTGTGCTTTCATCATGTGACCGATATTAGAAAATGAGGAGCGCAAAATGTGTCATGGGATCTTCTGAAGTGGCGAAAAGTCAAGAAAAAAAAAAGGCAATGATTACATGATGACTTATTGGTGACAAAGACGGAATGTGGGTGGAATTATATTCAAAGATGCCTACGGCTGTCATTAACATTGTTGTCATACTAGCTGTGCTTAACAGGTACTACGCCATGCACACTGACTCAGACAGGATATCTATCCATCTATCTATCTGGGCGAGAAGGCACTTGAATCACAGCTGTCGGCGACATGAACACATTTATCTACATTTAATTCTTTATGCATTTCAATTAAACCATATTTTATATTTTTTATATTTTCCTGGTGGGCTGCACAGTGGTCGAGTGGTTAGCACGCAGACCTCACAGCTAGGAGACCAGGGTTTAATACCACCCTCGGCCATCTCTGTGTGGAGTTTGCATGTTCTCCCCGTGCATGCGTGGATTTTCTCCGGGTATTCCGATTTCCTCCCACATTCCAAAAACATGCTAGGTTAATTGGCTAGATTAAATGTGAGTGTGAATGGTTGTTTGTCTATATGTGCCCTGTGATTGGCTGGCGACCAGTCCAGGGTGTACCCCACCTCGTGAGGATAAGTGGTAGAAAATGAATGAATGAATATTTTCATTCATTGGTATTGTAGAGCAGGGGTCTCAAACACGCGGCCCGCGAGTCGTAGTTTGAGGCCCCCGCCTTGATATGAAAGTTTAATGTTAGTGCGGCCCGCGCAAGTTTGATATGGATGCTGTATGGTATCATGTACCCAGAAAAAAATATTACGTTTGATTAATGTTCATGTTAAAGGTTAAATAACTGTTAATAGTTAACCTCCCTATCCGTGTGGAAGTGGTAAGTTTTTGGCTATTTAAGTTTAAAGGAAATAACTTGAAGGCTACCGTTTAGGTCGCTAGCTCTCTAGTTTGCGAGTTAGCATGTGTCTCAAGACCCAGCAGTTGCGCAATATGTTGTAAATAAAAAGAGTATAAATGTGACTATAGTCGTGTTTTGTCATGTCTACAGGGCTCTAATAATGCTTTGTTCATTTTAATCTGAAAAAAATAATTTGTCTACCCACCAACTATATGTGGTTTATTAAGTTTTTATTATTTGCCGTTTTATTATTATTTTTATATTTATTTATTACTGATTGATTGATTTTCTTTATTCTTGATTTGTTTATTTTTCATCTTATTTTGTGCAGAAAAATAAAAATTAAGATATTTGAGAACAGTGGAATGTTTTATCAGAGCTTTTCTTGTAGAAAATCGAAACCAAAGCAAAGTTTATTCATTTTTCTGTTTTTAATAAATGCGTTTTTTTTGTTTTTTTGAAAACCTGATGCAGCCCAGTCTCGCCCAGACCCTAGCTCCAGTGGCCCCCAAGTGAATTGAGTTTGAGACCCTCGTTGTAGAGTATTTTACAATACCAATGTATTGTAGAATACTTCTTAATGGCATATTTTTGTATTTTCCTTACCATTTTTATGCCTGAAAATACTTAATTACAGGCAAATAACACATTTTACCTAAATATGCATTTTTTTAAATCTTCTAATTGATCTTTTCAACCACAAAAAAGAACAATTTAATAATGAATATACATATGTATACCTACCATGATAGTGTGAAGCTGCTAAAGTGATTCCTCTCATAATAACAATATATATCGCAATATATATTCTTTGCCATGTAAATAATAATAAAACCATGTTAGAACAGTTACAAACTGACATCGTCTGGATCCTTTAATAGTTCTTTGTCGGAGTTAGTGAGAGATGTGCGATTCTCTGCTGAAACACTCGGGGCGATGTTTTTTCAACCACAACTTTTGTTAATCTTTGTCGCAAGCGAACAATGGCAATTAAAGAGAGACATGGATTGTTATTAGAGCTCACTGGAAATAATGAATGCAATTAACAGTCACTTCTACTGTAATGTACAGCCTCTGTTAGAGTTAATAGAAATACTTTGATTTCCACACCGTGTTGCTTTACTGTTTCATCACCATATGCCTACGATTCTACAGTGGACAAATGATCTCACAAAAATAACAAATTATTGGTTTGCACTCACTGAACGCTCCTGTGTAGGTGGGCTGGGTGAGATCTTTTGGTACTTTCCTGTAGATGTCGAATCTGAGAAGAGAAAGGAAGAAGGTGGAAAGAGAGGTGAGGGGGAGTGGGAGAGAAAAAAAAAGATTGAAAAGGTAAACACTACGTGCAGAGAAGGGAAGCACACTTTGTACCCATCAGGCTGTGCGATATTACAGAGGAGTGCTGGAATGTTAGCTCTGGAAGACAGCCATTAGTTATGCAGGCCCAGGCAGACGACTGCAACACACCCAAACACAGGCCTAATGTCTGCAGTGTATTTCTGACCTGACCTTAATAAAAGGTCTCTTATTTTTTTATAATTTTGCAATGTTTTTCAAATTTATTTTTGCTGTAATTTGACTTCCCCCGACTGAGAATAAACATGGTCTGATGTCGTCATTGTCTGCATATTGCTAACATACTGATTAAAATACGCCAGTCCACCATGTTGTTTCGTTTTATTAACATTGAGTGCCATTGCAGTTGTTCTGAAAGATCATTTTTGGGGGGAACGCACAGTTGGGCCGCACAGTGAACTGTGGTTTGCGCTAGAAGATCCAGGTTCGATTCCACGCTCGGGTATCTTTATGCATGTTCTCCCCGTGCGTGGGTTTTCTCCGGGTACTCCGGTTTCCTCCCACATTCCAAAAACATGCTAGGTTAATTGGCGACTCCAAATTGTCCATAGGTATGAATGTGAGTGTGAATGGTTGTTTGTCTATATGTGCCCTGTGATTGGCTGGCCATCAGTCCAGGGTGGACAGGTGGGATAAGCTCCAGCATCCCCGCGACCCTCTTGAGGGCCTGGAACCAATTCATTGCAATAAATAAAAAAGGACAGTATATCTTATATTTAAACCAGTGCCTCTCAAATAGTGGGGCAGTGGTACTTTATATGTTAGTGCGGACCTGCCAACATGTACACATTTTTTGTACACTTATGCTTCACAACTCTCCATTTTCTTGTATTTTCTAGGTTCAAGTATAAAAATACCAAAATAGAAAAAGATACAAAAATACCATGACCTAGTAATTTGCAAATTAAATTAAATTCTCATCTGTATCAGTAGCTGGTTGTTTGTCTATATGTGCCCCGTGATTGGCTGGCCACCAGTCCAGGGTGGACAGGTGGGATAGGCTCCGGCATCCCCGCGACCCTCTTGAGGGCCTGGAACCAATTCATTGCAAGGAAGGACAGTATATCTTATATTTAAACCAGTGCCTCTCAAATAGTGGGGCAGTGGTATTTTATATGTTAGTGCGGACCTGCCAACATGTACACATTTTTTGTACACTTGTGCTTCCAGGGTGTACCCCGCCTCTCACCTGAAGACAGCTGGGATAGACTCCAGCATGCCATTGTGAGAATAAGCGGTTTAGAAAATGAATGAATAATGCAAATGTACCTAAGATTTCAATCTGGCCTTGGGTTATTCAGTACTTTATGACTCATTAATAACCCAAAAAAAGTGTCCAAAAGCATATAAAAAGGACAACAATTCAAACTTTTTCAACAAGTCGTCAGCGAGCGGTGAATCAGAAGCGAAGAGTCATTACCAAGTGACACATTCAGCTCTTCTGAAGTAATGTTATTTAAACCTATTTGAGGAGCGAAGAGGAGGGAAAATGTGCGATTCAACACCATAACTATTTAGGTGAATGAGCTAACATGTCCTTTTTGGGCAGTGATACATTTTTTGACCTAAACTGAACCACTGACAGCACAGAACCTCTCACACTCCTTCCTCATCTCTTACTAAAACAGTCACATCTGTTGACATTTCTTCCACAGCGAGCTGCCAGTGAAATCATCACCGTTGAGGCAATGCTGGGTGGGGGAGGAAGCGGTAGGGAGTTGCTTCCTGTCCAGCCCGATCCCTGCTACTTCACTTTGTTTTTTCTTCTCTTTGCCAGTAGGGTCCAAGCTTGGGTCCATTCAGGCTTTTTATTCGGTCACTTCCACTCAGAATTTCCTGTTCTTGGGTCAAACCGCATTGAGTGGCGTCACAGAGAAGAAGGAAAATACTGACAATTTTTTAAAGATCCTCATGAAGTATATAAAGCAGGGATATAGACTTGTTTAACTGGTGTTAAATGCCTAGCAACACATCTCATATCACTTTGATGCAAATTATGATCCCACTTTTCACCGTGAATGTTGAAAGAAAAAGTGGCATAAAAAAAAATACTGAAGATGACATTTGATGGTATTTCAAAATATTTACATAACTGATGCAGCTATCACCAGACCGCCTACGCACCCCGTAGCTGAGCCACAAACCTGACCAGGGTTACCGTTTCCTCTACTGTCGCAAACTAAATTGATATGCTTGGTGGTAAAGTTTCATTATTATTCACAGCACAGATGCCCAAACTTTTTCCACCGAGGAGTACACACTGGAAAATGATAAAAAATGATTTTAAAAAATGATAAAAACTTTTTTTGTGAACCAACAAACATTTATGATAGCCTTATGGGTGAAAAATGTTTTATTAGTACTAAATATAATAGTTGTTTTTTTTCCTAAGTATTTGAATTCCCTTCTCAAATAATGTTTCTAAATATATGCATAATAAATAAAAGTATTTTTAGTTTTAAACTCTATGCAACTAAAATGACATTATTTTTCTTCATAATATAACAACTTTATTCTTGTGAAATTGTGACTTTTTTCTTGTTAGAACTTTTATCTCTGAATATTTTCCTAAAATTATATATTATAATATAAAATTATTATATTTTAAAATTATATTTTATTTTATAATATTTTATAAAATATTTTTAATATATTTTTTCTTCATTTTTGCTGTTGTTTTTTTCCCCCAACTGGTTCAACTTTCTTCATGTAAATTGTCTCCTTGTAATCTTGACTTTTTCCCATAATATTGTCACGTTATTATTATTACAACATAACATATCTGCAACCTAATTTTGGAAAAATTACTATTATTATTACTATATATGAAAAATTACTATTATTAATCTTTTTTTAAATACATTGATGTAATTGTCTCATAATATTACGGTGTTCTTGTAAAATTGCTACTTTTTCTTGTTAGATTACAACCTTTATCTCTTAATATTTTTACTCTATGTTAAACTGTAAATCATATTTTTGTGTCACAGGCCAATTTAAAAATTAAAAAAAAAACAGTCACATGTCACATATAGCCCTCCCAAGGCCATACTTTGGACACCCCTGCTCTTCAAACTAGAGATTTCTCCAAACGAATGAAAATGCCCCACAGCGATCTGAACGGATTGTGAAGTTTTGTGCAAACACCCTAATGGTCCACAGTAAAACAGTGTGTGTTACACAATGAATGTGTCACACGACTCCATCATATGACACGTTCGTCACGTAACAAGCGCAGGTGTCCTAATTACGCATTTTTGGCATCACCGTCACTTCATGACTGTGTGTACTGGTTGCGTTCTACAACTTTTTACACCTTTCTACAGCTTTTTATTGCACAAGGAACCTGGGATAGATACCTCATAACATTGCAGCAGAGCTGTGCGTGATTTTACTAGGTTAATTGGCGACTCCAAATTGTCCATAGGTATGAATGTGAGTGTGAATGGTTGTTTGTCTATATGTGGCCTGTGGTTGGCTGGCGACCAGTCCAGGGTGGACAGGTGGGATAGGCTCCAGCATCCACGCAACCCTCTTGAGGGCCTGGAACCAATTCATTGCAATAAATAAGGATAGTATATCTTATAATTAAACCAGTGCCTCTCAAATAGTGGGGCAGTGGTACTTTATATGTTAGTGCGGACCTGCCAACATGTACACATTTTTTGTACACTTATGCTTCACAACTCTCCATTTTGTTGTATTTTCTAGTTTCAAGTATAAAAATACCAAAATAGAGAAATATACTCCCCGCAACCCTTGTGAGGATAAGCAGTAGAAAATGAATAAATTTTTTTTAGGTGTTGAACTTGCGCTAGTGTAATTATCACAATGGCGATAAAGATCAGATTTGAATTGTTCGAACGCGCTTAGTAGTACACTATTTCAAGAGATTGCACCTTTGATAGGCTCGTTCATTTCCTCCCCTTGGAGGACACTATGTAATCATGAATATTAATGTTGACTCGAAGAGGTCATCCTTGACGCTTGTAATTTCCTGAATTGTTGTCAGCACGTCTGCCTCGCTCCGTCACGCCTCCCCACAAGACCTCAAAATGTTTAGTAATTAGCGAGAACACCGTGTACCGTCCACCCTCTGCTGACCCCAAGAAATGAAACACACAAGGTTGCTTTTTAAAGACAAAATCTTACAAAAAAAAAAACATATGAAGCACATGACTCATAGTGAGTCAGTTGTTCATGAGTCCTCCTCGAACTAACACATCGCTTATGATTTAGGCTGCAACATTGGAAGTTACAATTAAAACCATAGTTATAAATGTGTGCATGGCTGAAGACTCAGTCTATAATAAACAAAGTATAAACAAGCACATAAACAATATTTCCGGTTTGGCTGGCTCCCAAAGCAAAAATGCGAGTGCAATGAGGGCAAGACAAAAATACAAGAGACTACCATAATTAGCTATCATAGCACATACTTATGCAAAATATATTTTCTAAGCTGCGGCGTAATTAAACCATTACATGAAAATTGAGCGTGTATCTAAAGCCTCATTCTCACTAATGCTCATTTAATTTAGCACTACTCTAATGCTGGCTATAAAAGCCACCAGTATCATATTGTTAGAGTAGAATACATAATCATTTTCCATAATATTTTATTCATAGGGATGGAAATATCATCCATTCATTCAATGGCTAGTTAAAAATGTGTCTGTGTTGAACTGACAGTGTCCAACCAGCAGAGGCGCTGTTGATTGGGTCATTCATTCATTTTCTGCCGCTTATCCTCACAAAGGTCGCTGTCTTCAGGCAAGAGGCGGGGTACACCCTGGACTGGTCGCCAGCCAATCACAGGGCACATAGTGAGTCATTAGTGAGTCTTAAGGTACTGAATAATCCAAGGCCAGATTGACATCTTTTTACATTTCCAACAATAGGTACATTTGTATTATTCATTCATTTTCCAAACCGCTTATCCTTACGAGGGTCGCGGGCATGCTGGAGCCTATCCCAGCTGTCTTCCATTGAGAGGCGGGGTACATTCTGGACTGGTCGCCAGCCAATCACATATAGACACATATGTACAAAAAATGTGTACATGTTGGCAGGTCCGCACTAACATATAAAGTACCATTGCCCCACTATTTGAGAGGCACTGGTTTAAATATAAGAAATACTGTCCTTCCTTATTTATTGCAATGAATTGGTTCCAGACCCTCAAGAGGGTCGCGGGGATGCTGGAGCCTATCCTACCTGTCCACCCTGGACTGGTGGCCAGCCAATCACAGGGCACATATAGACAAACAACCATTCACACTCATTCACATTTATACCTATGGACAATTTGGAGTCGCCAATTGGTAATGGTAATGGATTTATTTAATTTGAACATGCATCAGATGACAATTGAATGCATCACATAATCAGTTCACAGATCCACATGTCCAAAAGGAGTAGGAAGAAGCAAAGCTTATTAAATCCTACCCCTCCATCTGGTACTTTTACAATCAGTAACTGTTACATTTGTTCACTTCCTGCTTTCCATAATACAGTTTAAGGTTTTTTTTTTCTTTTTTTAATAATGCACCTCGTACCGAAGTACGTACCTAGCATTTAACCTAGTTTTTGGAATGTGGGAGGAAACCCACACATGCACGGGGAGAACATGCAAACTCCACACAGAAGGTGGAATTGAAATCGAGTCTCCTAGCTGTGAAGCCTGTGTGCTAACCACTCGGTTAAAAATTGTTTCAGTTAGAACAGTAGTTCCCAAACTTTTCACAGTCGAGTACCTCTTCAGGCATCTGCCTGGAAGTCATGTACCCTCCACCCCACACACACACCTGCACACTTAAACACAAACCCCACTTTAGGAACCTCTGGGTTAAGATGTTTATGTTAGAGTCAGACCTCCTGAATCAAATTAATGACACTAACCAAGGTTCCACATTGATTCGTGTCCCCCATTGAGGTTGTTCAAAGCATCTTTGTTGTTTTCTTCATAGTCTATCATTATATTTCAAGTTCCCCCATAACACCTCAACCCTCTAGTCTAAACAATCAAATGAGTTGTGTTCAACCGACAGGTTCCTCTGCATTTAGCGTCTCTGAGAAAGTACATTTTTGAGCGGTTCACGGAACTGAACATCCTGTGCTGTGCATCACATCATTCTAGGAAAGTGTACGCTTCAACCTATGGCGCAACCGACAGTATGGCGTGACACACTCTGCTGAAACTAATTAATTGGTCAATAGGGGGTCTGTCGGAGTGTGGCAATGCAGGTTTTGTGTAATGGGTCTGCAGAGAGTCTAAACAGGATATGACAAAAGGATAACCTTTATGCAGGTTCTAATCAGGTTCTAATCATATAGTCTTTGTGTGATAATCCTTAAACAGTTGAATGCAATGTAATTAAGGTGTGCATTTTTCTAAATTCATGCAATAATTAGGATTTTGATTATGACTTAATGTGTTAATTGTGTTGGCAGTGCCAACAGCTTTGTATGAGTGTCTGGTGCTCTGGTATCAATGGAGAGGCATTGCAGTTGCAACAAATGGACTGTCTGCTGCTGGGGAATCATTAATGTGTATTAGGGGACTTTTTTATACTTTAGTTAATGAGTGAATTCACACCAGACACTCACTGTGTGCTACATGTGCAGCCTAGCAAGCAGCATTAGCTACCAAACACTGAGGCGAGTCAAATGAGTTTCTCCACGCCTAATAAAAATAATAAAGGGTTATGGGGAATGTCAATAAGGAGGATAAATAGGAGATTCTGTGAAAAACAACCAAACATGTAACAATGAAGCCTATTCATGCCAGATGTTGACCACCGTAACAACTTTACCTCGCTCATTACTCACCGCTATAGTCACCCACAGCTGAATGGATGCTAACTTCCAAAAAGAAGCCGGAAGGCCCGTACTCACCTCCTAACATCGAAAGGCATGATGCTTGCACGGTTTGTGGCTTGATTCAGGGCCAAAATCACAGCGACCACACGGTTCTTCTCAAAGCTACCGGTTGTTCATCGGTACCGGGTTGACGTCAGCTTAGGACGCTTAGCACAATGTGATTGGTGGAGAGATACTTCCGGTTTGTCGTGATTCTACTTCCGGTTTGGAATCCAGACGTATTCAGGTAAAAATTTGAAAAATAATAACGAAACACAAGTACATAAAATGTGTTTCTCTTAATAATCCTTTCAAAATACTTTTATATGAATAAAATTAGTTATTTCTGACTGATAATGTAGTGAAATGTAGTGAAAATGTAGTCAACTTTATCCTCCTGAGCCTTTCTGTCAGACGTTTTATGCTATATGCAATGCAAAAAATAGTATTATAAGTATTATATTTTTTTGAATTATTATCTCACTCTTCACTTAACATTATGTAACCCTGCACATTGAATAACATAAGATAACTTCAAAATATCACATGAATTAGCACATTTCAACAATTTAGAGCATTGTTTTAAAGTTATTTGATTTCAAGAGGTCAATTCAGACAAAGAAACGATTAAAATACTGGGAAGCCTGTAAGTTTAATTGGCCGATTAGTAGTAGTTTCATAGTACTAAAGCAGTTCTGAGATTTAGATGAATCTGAATGTGATTTTATGTAACAGCAATAGGTTTTAAATTAATTTTAAACACTTATGAAAGTAAGAATAAATTCTTGAATAATTTACAGATTCATATATATATACATTTATACACATAAGGGTATGTAAAACCAAAAACAGAAAGTTCCCTCATCATGATTCATTGTCATGTACAGTATTTACGTATGCTACATTAGTAGATGATAACTTAGTACAAAAATGTGTCCTCTTCTCATTTTTGTACTTCCACTCATAACCTTTTTCGGAAATGAAACACATTCCGGGCATGTGAGTTGTTGGATATAAGCTGTGTGTTTTCCCATGATGGCTCAGTGGTTGCCTATAGTAACAATGACAGTAAACGGACAGGGAAAAACGGCAAGTGACAACACGATCGGGCTTACCAAATCACTGCACTGCGTCCTCTGTTTCACTTCCCGTTTGTGGGTGCAGACTTTAGCTTATGTACTGTAATTGTGGGAATTAAAAACATAGCAAAAGCTCTGCCTCAAATTTCAGTCTATAAACATGTTACATTTTTATTAAAAATCTATACGATGTACTATGACTTATATATTTCATGCACTTTTTCGGTTTCTGGTCACTCTGAAGGGTCTTTGCTTACCCCCACTTGGTGTAAGATACATTTATAGTTACAGGACAAAATGTTTGGGTAGTCCCTCCTCCTCTCTTGTACTATATGTACTACATTCCTGCTCTGTGGAATTTGGTTCACCGTTGACTCATCACACAGGAGTGTTAGGTTAAACCGGCTGTAGAGTTTTTGCACTAATTTGTTATTGGTTGCTTTTGTGCCACTCCCTCCCCTAGTATCATTGTGATTCCCTTTACTGAGCGTCATAACACCACGGGTGTGAGTTCTTATTGTCGCGAAAGAAGGTCATGACCCATATATAAGCAATAAGTGTCTGACTTGTGAAACATTAGAACACCGATGCAAAAAGGAAGGTAATGTATGCAACAGGTATACCCATTGCACAACAAAACCACCCTGTTGTTTACCTTCAGCAGTTTCCAGTCACAAAAGAATTGAACACACCCATTAGCTCGATGTCAACCATGAGGCAGCAGCGTCCATTCTGAGTCAGCAAAGCAGCAAAAGAAAAAGGGATTCTCCAAGTGACTGTCATTGATGTGACATAGCTTCATTCTGGGCAATAAGATTTCATCCTCCTGTCTCGATTAGGTCACAACGTTATAAGTCAAAAAGATCTCCATCTGGTGTTGTCTTCCTGGAAGGCCCGTGTTTTGGTTCTCAGCATGTGGAAATTTACTGGACTTCAGATTTCTATACAGTGATTAACTTTTATGGTTAGCCTTTGCTCTCGGGGCATTGAACATTATGTGCCTCTGACTAATAAAAACAAAGAATAAATGTTTATGGCCCCCCGTGTCAGGTATTTACCTATTATTTTCTTATTTGTCAACTCTCAGGTGAAGAGGCAAAATAATAATTGTTGTTATACACTAACATCATGGAAAGTTTGGTAAATGACAAATGGCATATACTGTAAAAACGTGAATACCTAATATTCACCAATAGGAGAGCAAAACTGAAAGTTGAAGAGTTTATTGCGTTTACTATCTTCGGTGTAAAGCATTCTGTTTTTATCTGTAATGTTATCATTTATTGACATACTCTAATGCTTCAATTTATGAAAAAAAAATTAGCAAAATTAATTACATACAGTTCAGTATATTTAAAAACATTTTCAGCCTTTTCTCTTTAAATTGTTTCTTCTTCCTTTATTTTTCCCATTTTTGCTCAGTTTTTTTTGGTATAACTTGGGGCCAAGAAAACACAAACCGCAGGCCGCAAATGGACCCTGTGCCGCACTTTGGACATGTATGACTTAAGGCAGGGGTGGGCAAACTACGGCCCGGGGGCCACATGCGGCCCACCAAGCGTTTGAATCCGGCCCGCCAGTTGCTTTCTAAGTAACTTCAACTTTTAACATACAAACTGGCAACATGACTTGCAAGTCGGATGTCTGATTTAGTAAAAAATAAACAACAAAACTGTCAAATTAAATGACATAGTTTGATGTGGTGTGATGTTTAAAGTGCTCCTAAAAAAGGGACATGAGAACATACAACTGATATAGGATAACACTTTTACAGATAAAATTAGACAAATAATTCAAGGAAAATGATAAGCATAAAATAGTGTGTGTGTGTTAAATATATGTTCTGGCCCCCCAGACAATTTTGTTAACTCAATGCGGCCCTCGAGTCCAAATATTTGCCCACCCCTGACTTAAGGGAATATAATGTAAAGATAATGTACAGGAATACTGTGTACTAATTACTTGACCTTCCCACGCTATAACCACTTTGAACATTACACCAGGAGGACATAATGTAAATAATATTCAAAATATTAATTTGAATACAAATAGAATTCAAAATATTATATTTGTTTAAACTAACAAGTGTGTTTTGTGTGTTTGACTTGCGATTGCGATTGATCGAGCAATAGATAAGAAATAAAAATACAAAATAAATACCAAGTAAAAAAACAAAATAATTCGCAATCAGAGCATAAACGTAAATGTACATGGTTTATCATGGTTCATAAAAAATTTAAGTGTGAAAAGTCAAAGACAAACATTTACACACTTTGGAATGACCTAATGTAATATTTGTTTTAAACTAATATTATGTGACACATCCCTTGGTTAAACAGAGGTTATTTCTGAAGTTTCACGTGACTATGATGTCACCACCATATGATATATAATGATGAATCATTTTAACTCCTTAGAGGAGTCAACACTAAAATGTTGCTTTTTATTGCAACATTTCTTGGGACGTGTGTCCATGCTGAGACAGGACATCTTTGAAATGAATGCGGGTGGACGAGAAAGACGTGTTCACACGTACGTGACCGGAGCGTGGACATAAAAAAAAAAAAGTGTTCTCGAGTCGTGCATGCGCGTTGGAGCTGTGTTTATTCACTGCGGGCGCGCGCCTTTGACGTCATCAAATCTGGCAGGGCGCCAGTTGAGGCGGGTTAGTGACGTCAGTGGCCTTTCATTCAACACGAGCTCGTGGGAGTATATAAACTCCGCTCACGAGCGTCTAGCTATTAAGTACTGTTACAGCGACACCACAAAGAGTGGTTTAAAACAACGGATACACTAAAGAAGCTTTCTTTCCCCCGTTTAAACAAGTTTTTTTACCTCGGGGCTTCGGAGACGACTTTCAAGACTTCTTCCCAGCCGAAACTCGTGTGCCCTCGCGGGTCAAGCTATATGTATTTGGATTTAACATTTCTTTCCCGTCGCCCTACTATGGTCATAATGGAGGTGCCCACCATCGACTGTGCGTCCCTCCGTGCTTTGTTGGAGGGCGACGCTCCGGGCTGCTTGGTGCTGGACTGCCGTTCTTTCCTGTCCTTTAACGCGTCCCACATCGCGGCCTCCACCAATGTTCGCTTTAGCACCATCGTGCGGAGAAGAGCGAGGGGCGGCCTGGGAATCGAACACATTGTCCCCAACGAGGACACCAGGAGCCGGCTCCTGTCTGGGGAGTACCAGTCTGTGGTGCTTCTGGACGACCACAGTTGTGACTTAAGCCAGGCCAAGAAAGACGGAACTTTGATGCTGGCTGTGGCAGCCCTCTGCCGGGACCCCTGTGGAGCAAGTGTCTTTATCCTAAAAGGTACTTTGACTTTTGTTGTGTTTTGTGTGTGTGTGCGTGGCAACAAATGTGGATTACAGCTGTCACCATACCAGCTGGTGCTGCTATAAACAATTCCAAAATAGACCCTTCACCTCATATTCCCTTTTTTGGTTATGTCTTTTAACATGTCATCATGTTTTTTTTAACTTCTATTTCTTTAGGTGGATTTGACACATTTTCCACAGAGTACCCAGACATGTGCACCAAACCTTCTCCCACTCAGGGGCTCAGTTTGCCTCTGAGTTCCAGCCACCCAGACAGTGCAGATCCAAGCTGCAGCCCATGTAACACACCACTCTATGACCAGGTTTGTATCATTTTATTACGCAATCATGGCATCCACGGAGATTTACTGTCCCACTCTGACTGACTATTCTCATGTGTCGTCTTCTCAGGGTGGACCTGTAGAAATCCTTCCCTTCTTATACCTTGGTAGTGCCTACCACGCGTCCCGAAAAGACATGCTGGACATGCTAGGGATCACAGCTCTTATCAACGTCTCCGCTAACTGCCCCAACCATTTTGAGGACTCCTTTCTGTACAAGAGCATCCCCGTGGAGGACAACCACAAAGCAGATATCAGCTCCTGGTTCAACGAGGCAATTGAATTCATCGGTTAGTATTTTTTTTTTTTTCCTTGCAAGCGCCTGTCACAGCTTTTCCTCCCAGAGCCCCACCCCCCTCTCATCTGCCTCACTTTGGATTTAAATTTGAAAAAGTTCCCTCCAAAACTCACCAGCTGGCTCAGCAATGCTGCTTCAATGGTGGTTACATCATCACCTCTCAGTCATTCATAGAAAAAGCCCCCCCCCCCACCATCCTTTTTAAATGAGTTGCCAGGTTGCGGCCTCCAAACAGGGGGGGCTTGGCTTCGTGCCGTCCTTTTGTTCTGGCCCGAACAAAAGGCAACTTCTTCTTGCTCACTGACGGCCTTCCTCCCAAATCAATATGCCTAGTGGGGGTTTGTTCCCCTTTCTTTGTGCACAAGCCCCCACATGCTCACTCACACCCCCGCAGCCCCATCAGCTATGCGCCTGTGTCTTAATGAGCTGCTGAAACTGTGAGGATTGGATTTGTTTCCTGCACTTTTCACCCTTTAAAATGTTCTAACCTCGATGCGTTTTCTGTCTTCATGCAGATTCCATCAGGAATAAAGGGGGTCGAGTGTTTGTACACTGTCAAGCAGGCATCTCCCGCTCGGCCACCATCTGTCTCGCCTACCTCATGCGCACCAATCGTGTCAAGCTGGACGAGGCCTTTGAGTTTGTAAAGCAACGTCGCAGCATCATCTCCCCTAACTTCAGCTTCATGGGTCAACTCCTCCAGTTCGAGTCCCAGGTCCTGGCCACGTCGTCATGTTCTTCGGAAGCGGGAAGCCCAGCCATCGGCAACAGCAGTACCGTTTTTAACTTCCCGGTCTCCATCCCGGTGCACTCATCGGCCAATCAGCTCTCGTTCCTCCACAGTCCCATCACTACCTCGCCTAGCTGCTGATGAATTGACCGCAGGAACTGTTTTCGGACTTAACAGTGGTGCTGGTATCACTGTACAATATTTCAATTTGACTGTGACCTTGTGTCCTAACGTCATTTCAAGAGGAGACATGGCAGCTACCACCGAGCAGTATTGACGTATAACTGCTAGATGTATCTGAATATTTCTGTATTCTTTCATGAAGGCATCTGCTTTTGATAATCAATCATTTAAAAAAAATGAGGGCTAACAGTAGTCTCAGGTATGTCAACCTCCTAAATGTCCTTTTTGCTTCCTAGTTAAGGGATCCAATATTAACCCATCGCTGACAAGTTACTCCTTCATTTGAAGAACAATGAATGTATCCCCTTTGTTTGTTTTTTTTTGCGAATGTGGGAGAAAAGGCCAATTTGAATGCAAATGTCTGCCTTTGCTACATACGACGATCCTGACTCAATGGGGAAAGTGACCATTAATACCTCATGTTTCTGTACTGTGTACTGCAAGCCCTGTAATGGGCACGTAGTCAGCATTGACTGCTATATGACATATTTATTAAAACTAAAGTAATATATTTCTTTGGCATATCTATTTTTGCATATGTTCATGTAAATGTTTTTTTTATACCATTCAAATAAATCTGCTTTGACTTTGTACCTTCAAAATTCTCTTCTTTTCAATAAGCCATCACATATAAATATATATTAATGTTTGAAAATATGCTATTTTGCAAGATAATTACTGCAAATTACTCATTTTTTATTGGATTTGTGTCTCATAATACAAAATAATGAGCATTATACTAAGATTCAACTAAAATATCTTACTCTAATATACAGCAATATTGTGAAAAATATCTGTAAAGATAATTCTTCAGCTTTATTCAAACTTAAATGTGATTTATTATTTACATCAAGCTGCCATAATGCAACCAACTGGCTCTCTTTGTTCATGCGATGGAATTCTGTCATAAGAGTTTTTACCCACACAAGTCTCATGATGTCACTGCGTCCTCCATTGTTGGGGGTCACACTCCCTCTGTGGGGCCCCGGACAACGACAGGAGGCCCAAAGAATCGCATAAGAAACCCTCCCTACGCAGCTACAATAGGAGCAGCTGCAAGGCGTTTGGGAAAAGTGTGACCGCTGAAGAGCATTCAGGGCTCAGTCGTGCGCCGGCCATACAAGCCCGTGGCAGTTGGAGGGTGAGGGGGTTGAGGAGAAGGACGGGGTTGCATTTATGGAGGCGCCTCTGAAAGGGAAAGGAATATGTTTGGGTTGCAAATTAGCCACAACATTGACTGTGACTCCTAGTGGGGTGTGAGAAAAAGGTGAGGTTGACAGTACCGCAAGGCCTTTAGAACAAAACAGCCATCTGCACTCATTTGCTGTGGAGACTCATCCAAATTGGTCAGCTTGGATAATAAATCACAACATCTTAGCGTAAATATAGCATGATCTAATAATTATAGTTTCAGAGGAAGCTGATGTAAAAGATAGAAAAGACAGATAGAAAGACTAAAACATGACATAGCAGCAAAGGAAGTACCGTCATATTCATTATGAAGTATTTCACAGTATCAAAAATAATCAAAAATACTTATTCAAACTACCAGACTAAGGTAACAGGCAGCATCAATCTGGACTTAAAAAATATTTATATAGCATAATAGCGTCATTGTTCAAATTTCGGGTCAAAAATAAACAAAGCTGTTCTTGAAGGTAGCATATCATGTATTGTCTGGACTAAATCTTGTATTTCAGTTGATTTTTCTA